>NW_015159751.1:497990-523660 GCF_001447785.1 Gekko japonicus
TAGAAGTAAGCCATGCACCGCGGGAGGGAGGGAGGGAGGGAAGTAGGGAGCGTCGTCGTGCCAAGCCGTGGCCATCCTAGGGTGGCCACCAATGCGCCCTCTAAGCTGCAGAGTCTTGCGAGCAAAAATCCGGTAAGCTCCTGGCATACCCCCCCAGGTCTCCTTAGAAGTAAGCCATGCACCGCGGGAGGGAGGGAGGGAGGGAAGTAGGGAGCGTCGTCGTGCCAAGCCGTGGCCATCCTAGGGTGGCCACCAATGCGCCCTCTAAGCTGCAGAGTCTTGCGAGCAAAAATCCGGTAAGCTCCTGGCATTAAAGTGGTGAGCGAGCCATTTGGCCGCTGCATCAATCAGTTTGCTCTGGAGCCACATCCCTTCCTGAGCGGAGACAAAAAAAACGTGTGAACCGGAAACGCGATCAGACGCCCGCCCTTGCCCCGCGGTTTCCGGAAACTAGTACCCCGGAGGTACTAGTTTTTTAAGCCGCATCTTCGGCAGGAAGCCTCAAGTTAGCCACGGGAGCTCTACGCTTCCCAGATGTTGCGGTGTGATCGCGCCCAGAAAATCCGCCTATCTTCCATCTCTGTAGCGTGGCTAATGCTCCGTGTGAATGCAGCCATATATCTTATTCAGAATAATAGATTAGAATAGTAGATTGTAATGTAATAAATAGTAGGATGTAATGTAATTTGGAATGGTAGATTGGAATGTATTTCTCTGGTCTGGGGATGGGGAGATACTCTACATGGCCAGTTATCCCACTTCAAAGAAGCAGATGTTGTAAGGTCGCCTCCATTCTTGAGAGTAGACAGATGGGGCATAATGGCAGGGTCTCAGTTAATTACTCTCAGTGTTCCACAGTTAAGGATACATCTGCCATCAATTGCCAGTTTTTTCATATTTATTTTCTTCACTGTGTTTTCCCCTGGAATTAAACCTAAACAAATGGTATCCATTATAAACTAAGCTTATTATTCTTGTTTGGTCCTTGAATCTGTTAAACAGCTTCATTTTCCTGTATGCTAATTTTCTGCTCATCTTCTACCTATATGTATGGACTGGTAATTTCCATTTCATTGTATCTGAAGAAGTGTGTGTGTGTACACGAAAGCCTCTCTCTCCTTATATATAAAAGAGTTTTGGTGTCCCTTCTGCACATGCTCCCGTAGCCTTTCGCTCTTGCACCTGCCACTCTGAAGGATCCCCTGGGTGCATTGGCTGGCTCCCTTGTCTCCATCCCACCCACAGAGGCGGTGAGCCAGCTGCCAGCGTCTGGCTCACTGTGCTCTGAGCCAGCCGAGGGGAGGGCGCTCAAGCGGCCGGAGGGTAACTAGGCCCACTGGGAGAGATGGAGAAGAGGCACAAGAGCCCAGACACGTTCAGGAATGCAAAAAAAACGGTCGAGGTGGGGGCAGGGCGCCGACTACTGCTGTCACAAGCAGCCGCCCCTCCACTGGCACCCCTATTGTCATCATCCAGGCCAGCCAAGGTGGCTCTGACACCGCTCCACACCACTCCATGCTGCTCCCCGCCACCACCACTAGTGCCACCACTGAACACACTGAGAGGCCTTCCTGATTTGGGCCCGCCACTGTGCCAAGACCCTCCTCCTCTCCGACCCCGATGGCGGGCGCCAGGAAGTGGGTGCCGGCGGAGTGGCTGTGCTCTACCTACTGCTGGGCCCGGGGGACGAGGCTGCCGCTGCCCCTTCTTCTCCCAAAGGAGGGGCTGGCAGGCGGTGGCCCAGCTAGAGCTTGTTGCATTTGTCTCCACAAGGAGCCTTCTTCCTAGTATCTTGAATAAAACTTTGTCGATCCTAAAGGTGCCAGTGGACTCAAACTTTGTCCAGGAATCACATGTGCCATTGAAGGAAAATAGAGCACCAATAACACATTATGAGGAATAAGATTATTTCACTTCACACAAAAAAGTCAGTCCAAGTAAATATAGCTAATAAACCAGCTATGCAGATATTGCTGAAGCTTTATGGCTAATTTTACAAAGCTTCTGCAAACCCTCAAGGCCAGGCATAAAGTGAGACCATTGTGGTTACATGATACATTAAAATAAAAATCAGTGCTTTATAGATAGAATATGATAACATGCTGAGAAAGTCCAAATGATCACAGGCTTGGAATAATTGAACTGTGCAGAATGCTGATGGCCAGATTCAAGATGAAAAGAAATAAGCAACTTCGTTTTTAACAGATCAATGCATATGCAATCCGAATGTAAAATAAGCACCTCAGTGTCCATTAAAATGTGGCAATGTGTAACCATCTTTAGTAGCAGAATTTCACCTTACAATGAAACATATGCAGCAAACAAGGTTCTCCTCAGAGAAATCAACCCCTTTAAAGACATATTAATGAGTCCCCAAAACAGGGAGACATAATTAATTTGAAAGTATACAAAAATGTAGTTGAGGAAAATTCAGACTATAAAACCACCATTATTATACATCCCAAATGAATCCATGTCCAGTATTTGATTGTAACTATAAAGTGAGGGTTATGACAAAGAATTATTTAGTCTTTTATTGTGAGGAAAACAAACATATATTTTTAGCCTCCCCATTCTTGAGCAATGGAAATTGGAGCCCTGGCAGCATTGTTTTTGTTTGGAAGAGAGAACCCCAGAGACTTGTGTCTCTGTAATAGTCTGTTTACAACAACAACAACAACAAAGTAGTTGAGCAAGAATTATGAGGGAAAAGAAGACCGCTTACTCATAGGCAGAACTCCATGCACAATATAATCAGTCTAGTCTCCCAAATCCCCAACAGATCTTTCTCCAGAAGCCTTAGTAATTTTTTCCGCTGACTTCCTCCTCCTCCCTTCCCCATGCCATGCATCCTTTTTTAAAAGTCATCTTTGCTTACACATCCAGAACAAAATAGGTGTCGTACACATCTGTCCTAAACTCTGTACTCCGGGGAAGTGGGGTTTTTCACTGTTTCCCCTCAGCATTGTTGTGCATTTGTGCACCTCTGGAGATTTCCATGGCTAAACTCTGATTGCAGTAAAGATGAGACTACAAAAGAGAAAATACCAGGGTAAGGTAGCAACAGTGGTTTCCACATGGGGATGGGCTTGTGTGGTTTCCTTGTTGCTGGTGCAGCTGCCGATGAAGCCGGTGGCAATGAGGCTTCCACATGGCAGGTTTCCCTAGCCCCGTTTCCATTCCCCATTCCCTCAACAGTAGCCCTTCTCCCATAGCCACTAGAACATTATAACAATAGGTGTAACAGGCTCTATGAATGTCTAACTTACATTTAATAAAGTAAGACTCTATGCTCTTCCATTATGAAAATATGCCTTTTCTCTTCAACAGAAGGGAGCCAGAGACTTACTTTAAAAATGAATTCAGAGCACTTGTTATACATATTGTTAGAAAGGTATATTGCGATATAATTATATTACAGTGCTGATTTTTTAAAAAAATAAAAGCCCCCAGAGGCAGGAAGGAAATGGCTGCTTGTAGGGACAGTATCAAGGCAAGTAGCTGCCATATGGGTGGAAAAGCTGTTTTTTCCCCACCCACACAGCAGCCATCCAGGCTTTATTGTAATTGTTCCCAACACTTCAGAGCAAAGCAGGTTTACATGGGCTAGATCTGGCATTCTTGCAAAGTGAATTTATTACTTGTTAGAAGGGTTATTGGAGATGGCATAAGCAATTAAGCCTGATTGCATCAAGTTTTTCATAGTTATAGCAAGATCTTACTGAAAATTGTATTTGTATATAATTGGCCCTCCTGATATTGAATGATTCAATTGTGCCTCACTGCTGGAAAAAATATAACAAGTCATGGGCACTAGCAAAGTGTAGGAAGAAGGATGTGGGAGAGGACCATCTGGTTACTGAATCTTTGTCAGTTTAAGTCACTGGACATTTTTGTTTTTGATCATCCTTTCTCAGAATTCTCTTACACTGTGCTGCATCTTTATTTAATGGATGTACTGGACACAACTGAGATTTTGTGAGACTGGATAAAAGTTTCTATGGTTTATTGAAGCAAATGTGTACCTGGAACACATTTACTCTATGATGAATGGGTGATGTTTTATATAAGTAATCACTTGGTCACTCCAGTAGCATATAGGGAGCAGGTATAGGTCACTTTATTCAACAAGCTGTACCCCAAGGACAGAGTTCTTAGGGTTGCAATGTTGGAAATGTGTATCACAGGACAACTTTTATCTTCACTAGACACCTTGTTAATATTGCTCAGTTATCTCAATAAATGGTACTGGGTAATCACTGTTAATTCTCATGCTCAGATCACTGGGAATTAGCACACATATATAGATCTCAGGTGAAACTAGAAGTGCTTAGCTTTTAGAAAAGTTTCAAAGAGTAAACCTGCACATCATTAAAAAAGAAAAAGAAAAGAATCACAGTGCATCCTACTTTTTCTAGGTCTTCTAAAATTTATCTCGCTCTTGTAATCAGAAATGTGTTGGAAAGTGTACATTTATGTATCATTTTTGGTCAGTATTATCTGTTCCAGAACTGTATGTTTGAAACACGATGAAACAACCCTCAGAGGTGCAATTAGGCAGCTTAAAAGAACCTGGGATACAGTTATCATGAAAGAGGTCACAGAAAATGCCAAACTGGATTCTAGTTTGTTTACTATATAACTTGACTTTTGTGCCCTTTACATCTGACAGAAATAACCTTTTAGAATTGCTCGGGAGTATGAGAAACAGTAACTTTTATTATGGTACATATTTCCATTGGATAAAAAAAAAATGCAGTCCAGCATAAAGTGCACTTAAAGCCCACTGATTTTAATGGATACTAAATGGAGAACTGATCACTTGAGGATACCAGAAGGTGGCACGTCCCACTACATTCAGTTGATTTATTTGTAGGACTGGGTTGAAAACTGGTCTCCCATGTGTCTCATTCTACAAACTCTCTGAGTAATCTTGCTTCTAGTAGCATTGTTTGTCTCCTCCAGATTAGCCAAGATTTTTTTTTAATTAGCTTGGATTTTTTTTAAGGAAGTATTTCTATTTTCATGGAATTTTTTTATTTAATGCAACTGGAAAATGCTAAATCTGAATTTTAGTGAAAGCCTGATATTTCCATAGATTTGGGAACATAACCAGATTCCTCCTGGAGATTCATATTTATTAGTTCTTGAAATTACTTATGCAAAATTTTAGTAATACTTCATTGCAAAGCTTGTTTCCCTAAGTATGAAGAGATATATATACCAGTTGTTCAGAAAACAGTCATCTTACAGAATCATATTCTTTGATGTTGACACCCTGCAATGAAATTTCAAAGAAAATTCATGAAAAAACAAAAGTGTTCTTATAAAGTACTGAGATTGAGGCATAGTGTAGTGATTTCAGCTCATACTTTATTCGTACATAGAACTTGAGATGGAGTAGCCAGGCCAGAGGTCGGTTTATATCCCAGTATCAAACCACACCAAACACACACCCACACCTGTGATAGGATATTTACAGTGCACCCAAGTCCCATAGGTCAGTTCTCAGATCCTAGCCAATAGGTGCACCCTAGAATCTGTTCAGGCTATTGTCTCTGGAAGCGAAGCTAGGGCCATTCGCATTGGCACGTGCGGACCCGACCGCATGCACGGTTTCTCTGGGTACACAACAGTTCTGGAACTGAGTAGCAAGGTATTTACTCACTTCAGAATTAAAAATAATTGGGGACACCCTGACCTGGATAGGTCAGGCAAGCCTGATCTCATCAGATCTCAGAAGCTAAGCAGGCTGACCCTGGCAAGTAATTGGAGACCTCCAAGGAATACTAGGGCTTGGGATGCAGAGGCAGATTATAAAGCTACCTATCTAAAAATGTCCAAGCCCAGAAGTCCAAGGTCACCAGAAGTTGCCATGACATCCAGGCATGCAAGCACACACAAACATACAAATACCCACAAAAAATTGGGGACTTCATAATTCTAATTGGCGGTGGTGAAAAGTGCCATCGTCACAACCAACATATGGTGACCCTTTAGAGTTTTCAAGGCAAGAGATGTTCAGAGGTGGTTTACCACTGCCTGCCTCTGTATAATGGTACTGGCCTTCCCTGGTGGTCTCCCATCCATATACTAACCAGTGCCAACCTTGCTTACCTTTTGAAATCTAATGAGATTGGGCTTGCCTGGGTCATCCAGGATAGGGCCATTGTTCTAATAACTTGTAGGCAAACCATAGTAGTGTAAAGTTCTTTTTATCGCTTCTATGGAGCACATTATAATCTATACATACAATTACATACATAAATAAGATGTAGCTACTGGGCTGGCTCCAACCAGCTTTTCTGCTGGAGAAAAGGGAGGAGGTGGATCTTATTTGACTATCCAAAAGAGTCTGCTCTGGATCATGGACCTGCAGGAACAAAAACCATTGGGATAGGGCCTATAATAAAAAGAAGAATCAGCTGAAATTGAGTGAGAAAGCTGATGGGATGCAACTCAATATTCATCTGTAAGAATACATTTTAACATATCGGTTACAACTTCTGGGTCCACAGGTGCTACAGTGCCCATAAGGTATAAAAAGCCCATGATAGGAATGTTTCCCAAAGATTGTGGAGAGTGAGATAGCAAGGCTGATTTCATACTGCCGTGTGAATAGAAATCACCAGTTGACTTTGATAGCCATGATAGCTTACTACGGGTGCAATCACACGCAGAATTAGCCACGCCATAATTGCGAATGCCAGGCGGATTTTAAGGGCGTGATCAGATGCCAGCATCTGCCAAGCATTCCGCTCCTGTCGGCAAACTGTTTTGCTCCACTGCAGAAGTGGAGTAAAAAGACACCAGGGAAAACCCACTAGCAAACAGGTTTGCTATGGGCCAGGAACAGACTTTCTGCAGTGTGATCGCGCCAGCGCGCTTCCATGACATCGGGATGGTCTGATCGGGCCATCCTGACTCCATGTCATTTTTTTTTTCATTTTGGTATGGACATGATTGCACACTGCAGAGGGAACACTCGGTGCAGAGATGTGAATCATCGATCCCTCGTTGAAGCGCACTGGAAATACACAGCCAACCCCCCCAACTCACCCGCAGTTGCATCTGATCATGCAGTGGCGGGCCACCCCCACACCCCCCAGGCACTGTGTGATTGCGCAGATGCAGGTCAAATTCCTGCGGAGCAAATAGCCTTGCTCCCCCCCGCATTATTTTGCACATGGGAACACTGCCACATTATCTCGTGTGTGTGAACACTGCCTAGGACTGAAAAGGAAAGCAGAAGAGAGATGCGTTGGAAATATATAAGAAAGGAGATTCAGGAATCTCAAAAACAGTGTGCAACCTTAACTGAAATAAGCTATTCAGTAGTGGTAAGCAAATATTCTTTCATTGATTTCTTTTAAATGTTATGTTTTTTTTCATGGTTTGGTTCTCTGTTTTCTACTGTATAGTTTATACATAATGTATACAGCATTTTTACAACAAAGTATGTTGTTTATAAGTAGGTAATATATATTGCTGATTACAGGTGCACAATGTTGAAAAAAATGAATATATCTTACAGTAAAAATACGGTATGAAGAAATAAAAACTGTGTGAAAATGTGCCACCATAGTTCTGATTCACACAAGGGAGAATAGAAATTGAAACCAGAATTTTTGGATAACACTACTAGGATGAGCGTTCCGTGCGCCTTGGTGTCTAGTCATGCCGGCCACATGACCACGGAAACATCTTCGGACAGCGTTGGCTCTTCGGCTTTGAAACGGAGATGAGCACTGCAACCCTAGAGTCAGATTCGACTGGCTTTCGAGCAAGGGAACCTTTACCTTTACCTTTACTAGGATGAGAGACTCAAAATCATTTATACTATCCACTACTAAGGTGACCCAGACAGGAAGCCCAAAGGAAGCTAGATAATTTCTGAGCTCATGGTACAGATGTAGCTCTGAATGCTTGGTGCCAGATTGCTATGCTTGATGGGCCATTCCCCTTTCCAGTATCATGCTATGACTGAAGACTGATGGATCGGTTCAATGAATTTATTCTATTTTTTATGGCAGCAATCTTCCCTGAGTTCATTTAAATAATTTGCTTTGAGATGAACACATCATTAGTTTTCCAGAAGACTAATAGATTCTTCAGGTCCTATTAAAATATACCAAACAGAAGCAAGTCCTGAATGTGTCTACACATAAAAAGCAACCCCTGATTTTTTTAAAAAATCTAAGATTTATGTTACTTTCACAATATTATTTTCTTGTAGAAGGTAGACACAAAATGGAGATTTGTATGTTTGTAGACATTTTACTATAAATCCTGGCCAGTAAATAGAAGGAATACCAGTAAAACATTTAACTTGATATATTAATAGCCAGATTAGTAATCAGTGCTTGATTAAATTTGTAAATTGCTAACGTGTTATGTGACCCACTTAGATGTACCTATTAGTGCTATATCATCTTACAGAGTGATAGAGTAAATTAAACATTTTATTGTCTACTGCAGAAATATACTAGATACAAGGATGTTTAAAACAGTTCCTTGTTATTCAAACAGGGTGTACATTCTGTAGCATCAAAAGGTAACATAAGGGGGAATTTCAGACAGGCAATATCTCTCAGTAGGGAACCGGTTTTCAACCAGGTTCTAGTCTAAGTCATTTCAGACAGAACCCGGTTGAGAATCGGTTCCCTACCGGGATGTAACTGCCATTTCACACAGAGAAGCCTCTGTTCCATTTAGGAACCGGGACTGAAGCGTTTTACCTGTAAACCGCTTCAGAGTAGTCTCCCGTTCCCTCTCCCGGTTCCGATATGCTTCTTTCCCGCCTTTTTTCGCCCACGCGGGCTTTTTTTTTAATGCTATAAATCGGACTTTAAAAAAAATCGATTGCCCGCGCGGGAAGAAAACGGCGGGAAAACAAAGCGGTGCGTGTGTGAAACGCCAAACCGCTTCTGAATCGGTTGATTTCCAGTAGGGGCAAGCCATGTGTGAAACGGCAGCCCTGTACTGGTTCAACTCAAAACGGAAGACTCCCGGCTTGAAACCGGGAGAAACTGGGTAATGTGAAATTCCCCATTAATAGATTTTATTTGAGTAGAGCTAGAGACGTCTCCTGAAAGTTAGAAATGAAATACATAGCACACTGAGTGGTTGAATTTTAAAATAAGTCCTGTGATAGAAGAATGGTTAAATATAACTTCGTTGCTTGCATTCAGGAACCTTATTCTTACAATGCTAAAAAATACTTTTTATTGCATGTAGGAAATGGTTAAACATTTCTTTGTAGAATAGATCCAGAGTAATTAATTTTTTTAGCCTTCAGAAGTCAGAAGTATGACTCTGAAACACTAAAAGATACATACATTTTTGGAGCATCACTCTACCTTTCTGTTTTGATGCTTGAATATACACAAACATTGGTCTCATGTTCTTTTGATCCCTCTCCCACAATTAGGGATGTGCATTATGAAATTCCCAAGCCAAAAATATACACAGAAATCACTGGTTTGGATTGTGAATGTGATTTCACAGAATCTGAGATTTTTAGGCATTACAGAACCCCCTTCATTTCTACTCACTAATGCTGATGGCCTGACTTCAGAAATAGATGCATTTTAATAGTATGAAAACTGTTGATTGATTGACTATTTATAGAATTATGCAACATGCAAAAAACGAAGTTCTGCAGCTTTAAAAGATACACATGGTCCTGTTCGGATGAAGACTACGAAACGACTTTGTAACCTGGAAAACTTCATTAACTCTATTGTTTTGGACCTCTTTTTGCACATGTGTATGATTTTGGATCTTTATCACAATATATCTTGTAATTATTGACTTTGGCAGTGTTATTTAGCAGACACACACACAGCTTCCATTTTTTCCCCTTTGTACAATATTATATTCAGGGCCTTCTTTGAAAGATCTCTCAGATACAGACCCACCTTTCCCTGCAGCCTCAGCACATTGTGGTTTTCTGCAGAAATATATCTTAGAAGTAGGCTTACCAGGCTGCCCTCTATGACAGGCAAAATCCAACCCCTGCCAGCTCTTGTCTGCTCTTGCCCACTCTCACAGATGGGGGAAATGGGGGCGGGGGAAATGATGTTGCAGATGTGGTCATGTCACTTCCAGCTGCTGCATCCATGATGCTTAGGAATTCCCCCAATCTTCATGGGCTTTGCCATGTGTACACTGATATGTGCATGTGTGTGGGTTGACACCACTTCTAGTAATCACCCAGCTGTGATGTCAACAAATCAGCAACATTCCCCTCCCTACACTCTGCTCCCCCAAATCTCCCAGTGGGGCTGGAAACTGTATTTAGGAAATAGGTCCTCTGAATTCCCAGCTCTCATTTAAAACTAAAAGTATCTAGCCCTAAAAACAAGTATCTATAAAAGGGAAAATTCCCAATTGCCTTTCACTTTATCAACCCAATTTTATTTATTCATTTCTTTATTTAAAACAGCTATTAGCTGTCTTTCTACCTTGAGGCATTCAGGGGAGCTTACGATATAAATAAAACAATGGTTACAAAACACACAAAAACAACAGTTTAAAATCTTAATTAGGACTGCCAATAAATAAAAACTAAATTAGTCAAATGCAGGTCTACATCAAACTGTCTTCAGCTGCCTCCTGAAGATCGAAAGTGAGGAGGCCAGGCATATCTTTCTGGGAAGGCTGCTTCAAAGTGGTGGGGCTGCCACCAAAAAGGCTTTCTGTTGTGTGGGGCAGTCAGGAGCACCTGTCCCTGTGATCTCAATTCCTGGGCAGGAACATATGGGAGAAGATGGTCCTTCAGATACCCCAACAAAAGATGTCTAGATACTTTTTTTTTTTAAATGAAAGCTGGTAATTTAGAGGATCCAGTAGATCAAGCCATTACAGCATTATAATGTCTTATTACCATTTTTTAAAAAGCTGGTGAAAAGCCCTCTGTTGAGGAAAGGCATATAGCAGCTGTGCAATTTTTGTTGTATATTCATTGTGTACAGTAGAACTGTCTGTTTCATCCCAAAAATTGGTGTGAGTTTGTTTAGTGTCATGTTGTAGGGTCTCTGCTTAGTTAGTACAGTTTTGTTTGGCTAGAAGTATGGACTGCATGAGCCTCCCTGTTCTAAAATCAGTTATTTCCATCCCTGTATTTCCTTGTTAATAAGTGTTAACTAATAAATGTTAATAAATGGATGTCATTCTGACTATACCCATCTTTGCTGTGTGAACTTAAGAGCAGGAACTTGACTGAATACTCTAATCATGGCCTACAAGTAAAAGCATGAAAAGATAGAGATTTCCATCCCTGTATTTCCTTGTTAATAAGTGTTAACTAATAAATGTTAATAAATGGATGTCATTCTGACTATACCCATCTTTGCTGTGTGAACTTAAGAGCAGGAACTTGACTGAATACTCTAATCATGGCCTACAAGTAAAAGCATGAAAAGATAGATATGAGTGGAATCTTTAATAAAAAGCTGTAAAGATAGTATAAGAATTTTTCAATGCAGATAGGAATGTAAGATTAAGGATAAGAGTATACTTGCTTATAAGTTAAGTGAAGGGTAGGTTTTTCTGTGTTGCTGGGAAAAGAAAGTGATGTTTAGGAATGATTTGTGTATTCTTGTTGCTTACTCTGTATGTATGTATAATATAGGTTTATAATGGTAAAAATCCAATAAATATATTCACACCAAAAAAAAAACACTAACAACCCAGAATGTGTGTGTAACCATGGCTGGGGGAGGGAGAGAAATTAGAGTTAAGAAAACGAAAAGCATCCTGGTTCTGTCTCGCTTTTCGGCCTACTGGCCCTTTTAAAAAGTTTCCCAGACTGAGAAGGTAGCACAAAGCATTCAGCAGCAGTGGGGAGAGGGGTACTCTTTTTTGCCACCTGAGGAAAACGAGAAGTGACCTGTGTCGAAGGAACTCCAGTCTATGCAATCCAAAGAACACTTATCTGGTGGCGGATAATAGAGCGCCATCATTAAAGTGGGACTGAGAGCAGGGCTGCTCGCTGGACTCTCGCGACTGGCTGTGACTAAGTGCCGGCCATTAGGTGACCTCTCCTTCAAGACTGCCCTTTTTAGCCCGCGCCGGCAATTTAGGAGGCGAGCCGAGCAAAGATTCCTCGCCCTCGAGGCAAAGTTGACCAACAGCAGTCCCTTGACAAAGTCTTTTGGACAGACTGCCTGACGGGAGAAGAAAAACTGAGTGACAAATTGCAAACCCCGCGTGGTGAGAAGAGGAGGGAACTCTTCCCCGAGCTAGTATCAGGTGGTCTTGTCATGCTGGCAGTAGGGGAGCAAGCAACAGTCCAGGAGCCTCTTGTTCAGTCACACAGTCGAGTCCGATTCTTTGCGACCCCGTGGACCACATCACGCCAGGCCCTCCTGTCTTCCGCCGTCCTCCAGAGTCTGCTTAATTTCATGTTCGTTGCCTCAATAACACTGTCTAACCATCTCTGCCGTCCCCTGCTTCTTTGACCTTCAATCTTTCCCTGTGGAAACTTGAGCTGCAGTGTTAGAAGAGTCAAACAACAAATATATACACTGCAAAAACCTTATTTACAAGTTAAAGTGTTCCATATGTTCCGTCTTATAAAGTGCATTGTCTATTATTCATAATATTCTAAAACAGCTATATATTCATTCATTGTTGGATTGGTTTGGGCCAGTCATACTCTCTCAGCCTAAACTATTTTACAGGGTTGTTGTGTGTCAGGTAGCCCTGTCATAGGTTAGGAATGTGGAGGGGTGCCCTCCCGTTTTCTGTTTCAGCTCTCCCTTGCTCACCAACTGCTTGCTATCTTATGCTTGACCTTGTAGATGCTCCAACTGCACTTTTACTTGGCTGGGAAAGTTAACGGCTTTTGCTTTGCCTGCTTGCTTTGCCCACACGCGAGAGATGTATCCATTGGCTCATGTTTACCGAGGGGATGTTTGATTCCAGTATAAGTCAGAGGCCCTAGTATGGGTGGCCATTCCTGACACAAGCTGTACACGTGTCTCTAGTACTGGATTTACCAATAAACAGTTATCTTTTCATGAAGCCCTGTGTTTTGTAACCTGACTAAGGACCCTGACATTGTGAAGATAAGATGGAGGAGAATGATGTAAGCTGCTTTGGGTCACAGTTCTGGAGAAAGCTGGGGTATAAATGACATAAATAAATAATAAATATAGCTGCAGATGGGAGGCAGATAAAAGGTGGGTGGGTGGGGAGAATGTAAGCAGGGAAAGGGGAGGATATGGGAACGCCAAGAAGAAAGGAAAGTGGCTTTTGTGCAGTGAGGGAGACACAGGGGAAAGTGAGGTGCCTCCTACAAGTCCTTGCAGGTTTCCTACCATGGAACTGAATCCAGCAGCTTGCACTGTACATCTGGGTCATAGCTATCCTAGGCAGAGGCTTTCAGGAGGAGTGAGGTAGGTAGGTGAGAAGGAACAAAGAAATCAGGAATGTTTCAGGGAAGGGAAAGGAGAAATAGAAGGGGATGGGAAAATCTGATGCCCCCCACAAGTTCTTGGGGGGTCCCTGCTTGTAGTCTTCTAATTTTGTCTGTTTTAAGTATGGATTAGCATATTCCAGGATAGGGGGAAATATCTTAAAATTTAAAGGAAGAATTAAGATGCTTCAAAATTCAATCATGTTCCAGAAAAACAATCAAGGCATATAAATACAACTTCTGTGCCATGTAAGCAGAAAATACATTTTACAGACTTTCACACTAAGTACTCATCACTTTGGTCTTTCAGCTCCCATCCTTTTACTATGTTGGTCTCCCCTGACCCACTCTTCACCCACTCCTCTCACAGAAGCACAGATTCTCCTGGTCTTATACAAGATGTTTCCTCTTTCCTGCTAAATAAATGAACCACTGCTTTCCTCCCCAGTGTCCCTGGGTTCTTCTCAGTCTTGTGATATCCATTTTAGTTTTGTGAGAAGAGCAGATTTGGAATACTAAATCTGCCAATTAGATATGCTGTATTTGCCAGTTCTTCCTTGAAGCTACAGAAACCACATCATTTGTCCTTGTAACCTGCCAGTACTTCAATTCCCATTTATTAAAACAGGAAGCTTGAAACCTCTTAGCTTTAGAAATACAAAGTGGATTTTCACCAAAACCAGTAGAATGAAAATATTCCTGATTTTTGGAGTGAGTATAAACTGGGAAAAGAAGATAATTGAAGGCAAATTTGACACAAATAAGTAGGAAATATGAGAACTTGAACATCTGTATTGTGCTGAAAGTTGAAACACCCAACAAATATATTTAAGAAGCAGTGTAATTATTATCCATATCACTGCAGATTTAAAAAACTGAATATTATGGTTTTAACAGTGCTTACAAATTAATTTGTTTTTACACTTTTCACTTTCTCCAGTCCAGGGAACTGTGGGGTCTGCTAAATCATACATGCCTACCGCTAGTCTCCATGTTGATAAAGGATGCTCAGTTAGATAGGATGTCAGCACTAGAAACAACAAATATAGGAAGCAGGATAAACTCAAGAAAGTTAGATGATATACAAAACAAGGTCCAGAGATTTGTGAAACAGTGTGGTTGCAATGGGGAGGCAGGTCTCCTGCTACAGCTGAAATCTACCAGCCTGAGCCTCTACATTTGCTGCCACTGTTTGACAGGCTTGTAAGGGAAAACCATTTTACATAAACAAATAAAATGGGGGTGGGGGCTCTTTGGCATCAGGCCAATGTGCATAGTCACTTCTGGTGCAAAGCTGGAAGTGATGTTGTATTGTCAAAATTCTTTAGGATTCACCCCAAACTCTTATGGTTTAAACATATAGTTTGAGATGAATCCTAGAGCATCACCCTGAGGTGATAATGGCACTTCTAGCTTTGTGCCATGTTTCAACATGACAATGAAAAAAATTGACCCTGCCCCCCAAATTCTCCCACTGAGTTGCTATCCAGACTATCTTTGCATGCAGAAACTCTGTACAGATGTAGAAATGTTTGAACCTGCTTTTCATGTGGATTTCTTAAACGTGGAGGTTATGTGGGTTGTAACCACAGCTCTACACAAAACAATGTCCACTGTGCAACCTGGCAGACCCATCCGGGTGGGAAACAGATTAAAACATTCTCACATCCACGTGGAGCCCACAGCACATAACATAAGCACCTGCTGGATCAGACCAATAGTTCATCAAGGCCAGTATCCTGTTTCACACATTGGCTAACCAGTTGCCCTGGAAGACCAAAAAAAGGGCATGAGGGAAAGGCCTTACTATGCTATTGCCTCTTAGCACTGGGTTTCAGAGGTTTACTGTCTTTGAATATGGAAGATCCCTTTACACCCCATGGCAATTAGCCATTGATGGACGTCTCATCCATGCATCTGTATAATCGCCTTTTACAGCTCTCTATGATCTCAGCCATCACTATCTCCTCTGGGAGTGAATTCTACAGTATTGGAGAATTGAGTAAAGAAGTACCCATTGAGTAAAGAACTATTTCCTTTTATCTATTTAATTGGGTTCCCCTGAGTTCTAGTATTATGGGAGATGGAGAAAAAGTTCCCTGTATCCACTGTCTCCTTCTACCGTATGCATAATTTTATAAATTTCTAACATGTTCCACCTTAGCCATCTTTTTTCTGAAGTAGGAAGTTCCAGGCTTTTCAGTCTTTCATTTCCTGAAAGGATTTCGAACCATTTGATCATCTTGATTGAAACTATTTTTCAGAGACAACCACATTTCTCCCCCCTCATTCTTCTTTATTTTCCCTTTAAACATGAATTCATTTCGCTTACCCATATATCTTAATACAGATAATCTTCCAGTACAAATCATAATCCTTCACCAATAATTAGACCATTTCCAATTTTTGTAACCAAATATACACTCGTGACCAATAATTATCAAACAAATTATCATTTCTACCTTAAATAATGAAAGTTAGTTTCTCCATTTCTGCAACTTCTAGTAATTTATAAATAAAATCTTCTTTTGTTGGTATATTTTCATTTTTCCAAAATTTTGCATACAAAATCCTTGCAGCTGTCAACATTTGCATAATTAAATAAACATCTACTTTCTTAAATGAATCAGAAATTTTATTAAGCAAAAAAAAATCTGGCTTTAACAAAATTTTCACTTCTAATATATCCTCTATAACCCCTTTTATAAAAGTCCAATATTTGCTTTTTTGCATAACCACCATATATAGAAAAAGTACCTATATTTTGTTGCATTTCCAGCAGTTTTTGGATATATTCTTATTATATCTATTTAGCCTATCTGGGGAAATATGCCATCTATAGAACATTTTTATAATGTTCTCTTTGAAATTTTATGTTCCTCAACCAAACTTTAGACCATTCTTCTAATTCTATATTATAATCTATATTCTGGGCCCAAGCTATCATTGATGGTTTTACCCATTCATCTTGCATTTTTGTATTCTAACAAAATATTGTATATTTTCTTAATAATTTTGTTGTTATTGTGTATCCATATCTCATCTAAACCAGTAGGTTTATCATAAAATCCAATTTTTTAAAGCGATACCATCTGGACATTTCAAACAGCAGATGGTATCGCTTTTTTATACCAGATGTAAGCATGCCAACCCATCATGAGGTCATGGTCTTCTTTAGTAATCTTATGTTATCTAAGATGATACACTCTTTGATCCAGCTCATTGCTGCTGCCTTAGAATATAAAGTCCAGTCGGGTAAGGCGAGGCTGCCTCTTTCTTTTCTATCGTGTAGGTATTTTAATTTTATTCTTTTTTTTTGCTTGCCATACTAATTCTTTTACCAACTTTTCTAAATCTTTAATATATTGGAATCGTTTGGAAAAGAAATATTACACGTGATAACACATTCATTTTCACTGTAGCTATTCTGCCTAATAATGGAATTTGTAGACCTCTCCATCTTTCTAAATCATTTTTATCTCTAGTAGAAGTTTACTGTAATTGTCTTTGAAGAGAGCGCTAGATCTATTTGTTATGAAAATTCAGAGGTATTTAATCCTCTTGTAGACTTCAAAACCTGATCTTTCTTGTATTTGCTTAATTATTTTTTCATCACAATTTTTTGTTAAGATTTTTGTTTTCTTCTTGTTAATCTTAAATTTTGCCACTCTACCGCATTCCTGTAGAGTCTCTAAAAGGTAGTCCAATGATGATTGTGGTTCTTCTAAAATGAATACCATATCATCTGCGAAGGCCTGAACTTTAAACTCTTCCCCTCTTATCTGTAATCCTTTAATTTATTTCCTCTAGTCATGTCAAGTAGGGTTTCCAAAGCAAAAATAAATAATAGCGGTGATAGCGAGCAGCCTTGCCTTGTCCCTGGTTGAATTTGTTCTCCATTTTTACATTTGTCATGACTCATATTTTGATAAGTTTCAATCAGATTGTTGCAGGCAACCTTGACAGCTTGCATTATTTCTTTCACCAGAACATTTTTAAATTGTTCCCATGTAAGAGTTCTAATTTTTGTATCTGGGTCTAACTCTTCATCGTCTGTACCCAATTCCATTTTAATAGTCCTGCATACACTGAGCTTCAAATAACCTATCCACCAAATAATTATTGTCACTCTATTTTTTTATTTATTTTTCAATTATTGTTCTCAACATGCAGCAATAGTTCAAATAGAACAAAAGGAAAATTACTCTTTCTTACCCCCTCCATTTTATAGCAATGTTCATTTCCAATCATTTTTATAGCCTCTCTCTCAAAGTTAGGAAAATTCATTAGGGTTATTATAATCCAGACACTCATCCGCACTTCCACTTGAATCAATGTGAAAAATTCTTTCTTTCTGCGATGTGTTGCATATAAACAAAAATATTTTTTAAAAATGGCTGGTCGCTGCTCTGAAAATCATGGTGGTGGCCATGTTTTCTCCACTTTGCTCCCACTTTGGGGCAAAACATCAACACCTCTGCAATTTGCCATCTATGGGGGGGAAGCCCCCTACCACTCTGCCTCTCTCCAGGAAGTGAGCGGAGTTCCGTCGCACAGGCAGGGCCCCCCAAAAGAACGAAGTGGAATCGGATGGCTTGGGAGTGACCTGAGGCACGTCCGCTTGCAGTGCCGTACCGAAAGTTCCCAAGAGAAGCCCATTTTCCATCCAAACTCACAGCTCCAAATTCCTGTCTGCTCCTCCTTTTGCCACCACCATTGTCCCATCTTGCATATACCACACAGCTCTTAGATTTTGCTACCCCCCCCCTGGGATGCTCTGCTGTTGGCCCTTTCAGGGCTTGAGCTGTGGTTCTAAGAGCTAGTGCAAGTGAGCAGGCCAAGCTAGCCAAAGCAGCAGAAGTAGCATATAGGTGATGGAAGCCTGCAGGCAATAAGGTAGGTAGGCACTGTTTGACTTCTGGTTGTTTGAATTTGGTTCTGGCTTGGCACCACTCCAGACAGCAGCTCCATTTCCTGACTTCTTTCCCCGCTCTCCACAACCCACATTGCAGCATCAGAAAACATTGATTTTCTATATCATTCTGTCACCCATCAGGTACACACATGGAGGCTTTATTAATGAGCCTTCCATCCTCATTCTTTCCACAGATTTCTATCCAATCAGAACATGTATAAAAGGGAATTTAATTTATTTTATTTATTGCTTTTCTCTTCAATGGGGACCCAAAGCGGCTAATACTGAAAGTTCTAGTGTCTGTCTCGCTATAGTGTTTGCCCTGAAGTGATCCTTTACCTCTGGGCAGGGCAGGCCAAGGAAGCTTCATGGACACCGGAGCAGGAGATGGCTGGCTCTCTCTCTCCTTGAATTCCTGACAGTGCCAGTTGTAACTCTGGCTGCCCTTTCAGTGTAGGGACTCATTAACATTTCAGGTTTTCCCCCCTGCCTTGTTCAGCAGCATCTGTGTGAGAGGTTCAGTTTCCAGGGGCTTTATTAAGCTGAACAAGACACTTATCTAAGTAGTAAAAAAGAGACATTAGATTGTACAAACATTGCTTGACTTTTAGAACTCACTGGCCCAGGAGGATGCAGTGATAGCTTGGCTTCAAAATTCATAGAGGACAGAGGCTGATACTGTTGTGTGTGATGTCTGGTGTGCCCACCCAGCAGAATGAAGTGCTTCCTCCCATCTATTAACACAGTTTGTAAAAGGTCCAATTACTCTTGGAAATATCTTATTGTTACAGTTAATACTGTGGTAGGATTTGACTTTACATTTGGCTATGTCTATTCCACTTTGTCTCTTTTGAAACAGGTTATGTTTCAAGCTTTAACCCTTACTATTTTTTCAAGTTTATGCGGATGTGAAGTCACAAGCATCCAGCAATTGTTAAATTGTGCCTTCATTCATTTGTACTAATTTTTTTTGCACATATTTTTATTGAATTTTCAGTTTGATGCATACATTCACACCATAACTTCAATATCAATTCACTCCAGTTAACACCCCATACAATTTACCCCATACAATTATATTCACAACAGCAACAAGTCAAACAGATATAGCTAAATATTTCCTCCAATCCTTCTCTCTTCCATTACAGTCTTTCATCTGGTACATATATCCAATACTAGCACTATCCTCAATTCAACATTGTTCTCTCCCTTTTTAAAGCTAACAAAATTCCCATTTCTTTCCTTACACCATGATTTTCTCAACTTTGAAATTTTTATAATAATTTTAAATTAGACTCATCGTCCATCTATCATGTTAGTTTCAGTTTATAGGTCTAAAAACAATTCATTCTATAATTTTCTTTCAAAACTCTTACACTTTACATAAGAGAATAGAACAAAGCATTTGTATTTTTTTATGTTACATGCAATTAAAAAAAAATTCTGAAGGCTCTATAATTAGTTTGACAGCATTTTGAAAGTGTTCCACTCAAAACATTCCACTCCCTGCAGAAATAAGAGTTGCTTCTATTTTAAAATAACACATACAGTTATAAGTGTGATGAAATAATCCTTTGTACTTTTTATTAATTCAAATACTGTATTGACATTTGTAATAAATTTTCAATTTCATTTAAAAGATCAACATCCTAATTGTTACTGGAAGTCACATACTGTAATTTATCCAGGATAGCTCCAAGGAGAAATGCTTGGGAGGTATTACTACAAATATTTCATTCAAAATACAATAGCATTTTAAAAAAAAACAAAAAACCCACAGGCAACATTGAAAACAAAGGAAGCTGCCTTATACCGAGTCAGATGATTGGTCTATCAAGGTCAGTATGTCTATTCTGACTGGCAGCAGTTCTCCAGTGTCTCATGTCTTTCACATCAGCTACAATCTGATCTTTTTAACAGGAGATTCCAGTGAGTGAACCTGAGACCTTCTGCATTGAAAACAGATGCTCTACCACTGAGCCACAGCTCTACCTGTACAAAACCCATAGAATAAAAACCCATAGTTTCACCTCCCTTTAATTTTGCTAAAGGCTCCTCAGTAAAACTCAAAAAGAGAGAGTTCTACTTTGCTATCCTTTTTTCATACCATCTGAATGTGCATATTGGTTGCAGTGGGATTAGATACAAAGTTGCAAAATAGACTTGTATTCCCATATCTATTTACAGTTTAATTGGACTGGTTGAGCTCATCAGCAGACTAATTCAGAGAAACAAATTTTTTAAAAAAAACCAGGGATCAAAATATGAATTAAAAGACACAGTTAGAGTTCATTAGTAAAAAGAACATCATGGGTTCCCAATAATAAATTAAAGCTTGGATGCACTTTGCAGACATAGAATTTCTCTTTTAAGGGAGACTAGATTATTTTCTTTTCACTAGATGCAATATGGGATACCATTAAGACTTTTTAAATAGTTTTTTTTTTTTTTTGGGGGGTGTAGCTATGATGAGGTCTAGGCCAGAACAGTGGCTAACATCTCTTCCCTCCACTGGAACCCACTTTAGGGGCCAATATTTTACAGCAGGTCATTGTTGTGGGGGGAAGTGCCATCAAGTTGCAGCTGATGTATGGTGACCCCATAGGGTTTGCAAGGCAAGAAATGAACAGAGGTGTGGCTATGTCATCACCTGCCTCCCTTGACTTCTTTTGATGATCTCCCATCCCAGTATAGCCAACCAAGGCTGACTCTGCTTAGCTTCCAAGATCTGATGAGCTTAGGTGACCCTGGGCCATCCAGCTAAGGACAGATCTTTCTTAATCTATTCCCATTTCCATATTCTAAACTCAGATTATCAGAATTTACAGCAAGAATTATAAATAGGATCAATTACATGGCGGTTGCATTCTTAGAACTCCCAGGTCACTTCGTACATAGCATTTTGCTTTTTGAGATATGATCTGTCATTAATGGACAGCTATACTAGCCAGTTATTCCACCCAATGTACATTCTTTACATTCATTCAGTCTTGCACATGTTGCTTATCTCAGAAATATTTGTTTCAAGGCTCTCAGGCTGACAGAGCAAAATTCAGCATCAGTTGTCAATATCAGTCAGTCAAGTGTCAGTTTCAATAAACAATATATCATTAGGTGTTATTTGTTACTGCTTTGATAGAGCCTTTGGAGATATATTAAATAGAACTTTTATTAATTATCCAGTTCAATTCAGTTGCAAATGATTTTATGGTGCATAAAGCTCTTGATGCATTATAATATGCCCATGACCAATTTCCACAAGTTAAATAGAGAAGCCAGAAACAAAATTATCCTAGATAAAAACAGAATGTTAATTGACTTCCTGCAAAGATTTCTACACTGTTGTGCTCAGGGTCTTTAAATATTGTTCTTTCAGCTTAAAGACTGTTAGGTAGCAGAGAACTGCAAAGCTAGATGCTCTGCAAAATAAGTAGGAAGTGCTTCACATAAACAGGTATCATACCTCTTACATCTGGATATACCAAACCATTCATGACTGCCTACTTTTGTACAAATGTATAGGGCTGGATCCTACAAACCACGAGCACCTTTTCTGCAGTCTCCACTGATTACTGAAATGTTGATTCTGGGATTGGGGGTAGCTGAGCTGATATTATGAAGGGGCACAGTGAGGAAGGGGAGTCAGGCAAATTGTTCTTGTTCCCTTTTTCCACCACTGGAGCTTCCTGCGGCAAAGGAGTCCCTGCTCATGGGAAGTGATGGTGATTTATTTTTTCAGTTCCCCTTCTCATTATTCCCCCCCCCCGCGCCATTCCTATGGTGCTTCCTAAAGAAGGCTGCTGGGAGAAAAAATGCAGGACAGGTCTGTGTTTATGAGCACCACGTTGAGCTGCAGACCTGAAGGTCTGTAGTTTGGCAGTTTGAGACCCGAGTGCCACTTGATGGAGTGAGCTCCCTTCTCTGGCCCCAGCTCCTGCCAACCTAGCAGTTCAAAAGCAAGAAACTGCAAGTAGATAAACAGGTACTGCTTTGGTGGGAAGGTAACAGCATTCCGTGTGCCTCGGCGTTTAGTCGTGTTGACCACATGACCATGGAGGAGTCTTCGGACAGCCCTGGCTCTTTGGCTTAGAAACGGAGATGAGCAACCACCCCCTAGAGTCGGATTCAACTGGCTTTCGAGTAAGGGAAACCTTTACCTTTTTATTCATAGTTAATAGGATGCAGTCCATTACCTATGTGTCTCACTTCTTGGACTCAAACAATTTGATCATGTAATCATTTTCAAAATTTTAGACTCAGTCACAGAACATGAGATTTTTTTTTTTTAAACACGATTACAAGCTACTTCCATTGTTGCTATTATTACGAGAGTAGGAGTAAGGGCCATTGTGGGAAGAAATACAATGAGCTCTAGAAAGAGGCTCCAGGTGAGTGTCCCGGCTGAGTCTTGAAAAGTCTGACTGTGCGGAGAGATGCTTTGGCCATGCCAATTTATTTTACGAATGGTTACACTTCACATTTTCATTCAGGTCTGTTGGGTTACCTGGTATTCATTCTCACATGAAAACGCCAGGCCCTTTTGCCTCACAAAATGTTAGAAAACCTTGTAAATCCAGGCTCACATTCAGAATGCTTCATTTCTTTCTGCTTAGCTATAAGGCGGGGCTGTCTCTTTTTGCTGCCCCAAGTGGGTAGTATGGGAGGAGTGCTGCATGGTAACAGGTATGCTTCCCTCCACCCCTAACTTATATTGATTTGGGTCTATGCAGTGGCAGCGAAGGTAGAAAATCATCTCCTCCTAAACCATGTTTTCTGGGTTCCAAGGGTCTGGAAAGCAGTTCCATAGCCAGTTACAGGGTTGCCAACTCTGGGTTGGGAAATACCTGTAGATTTGAAGAGTAGAGCCTGGGGAGGGCAGGGTTTGGGGTGGGGAGGGACCTCAGCAGGGTATAATGCCATAAACTTCCCAAAATAGCCATTTTCTCCAGGAGAACTGATCTTGGTCATCTGAAGATCAGTTGTAATAGCTGGAGATCTCCAGGTGCTGCCTGGAGGTTGGCAATATTTACGGGAGGGCCAGGTTTGTTGGAGGACTTCAGTGAGGTATACTGCCATAGAACTCACCCTCCTAAGAAACCATTTTCTCCATAGGGACTGATCTCTGTAGTCTGGAGATCAATTGTAATTCAGGGAGATGTCTAGGTCTTCCCTTTCCCCCTATAAAGTACTGAGACTGATGTGGAGTAGCGTGATAACAGCTCATACTTTATTGATTATATGGAGAACTTGAGATGGATAGTCTGGCCCGAGGCCGGCTTATATCCCCATAGCTAACCACACCCAAACACCCACCCACAACTGTGATAAGCTATATTTACACTACTAGGTCTATGATATGTACTTCCCAGGATCTGCAAGAACCCATTGGACCACGTTAGGATCCATCTGGTCCATTGTCTCTAGACCCGAAGGTCTGTCCAAACGCATGGCCTCGCTAGTGCTCATGTGGTCATAAGAGTACATAACACCCCTCCCCCCCATAGTTCCAAAGTACTAGCGCACATAGTCTTTGAGGTACTTTAGCTGCTGCCACTCATGAGTTGAGCAACGCGGCTCGGTCGGGGGACTTCTGGAGTCGCTTTCCCTCCTGGTGAGACTCCGGGGTGGCTCAGGGCCACTTGCTGGCACTGCTCTGTTGGTTGGAGCAAAACTTGGGGTCGGGTCCAGAAGAGAACCCGGAATGGAGGTCGGAACTGGGTTGGTGATCGTTGCCTCAGGCATGCATTCGTCCAGCTCCAATTCTGCCTCACTGCTTCACGGTTTGCTGGGTTATCTACTGGAAGGATGCGTCGGTACAGCTGGTCTATGTGCCTCTGGAGGAGCTGGCCGTTCTTTGTTGAGACCTTATACGATAGAGGTCCTATCATGTGCACTACGCAGGCTGGGATCCATGGTGGTCCCCATGAGAAGTTCTTCGCATAGATGGGGTCCTCTGGGAAACCTCCCCGGGGGCTTTCTTGGACTTCTGTGGCTGGGCTGTGGTCGGGGGTCCTGTCTGGGTGTAAGCGATCCAGCTGGGTCGGGTAGTGCCGACCCATCAGGAGCTCCACTAGGCTGTGGCCGGTGGAGGTGCTGGGAGTCATCCGTTGGCCAAACAGGAAGGTCGCTAGTCTGTAGTCCCAGTCTCCATGTGTGATCCAGCGGAGTGATTCTTTGGTTGTTCTTACCATCCACTCTGCCTGTCTGTTCGTGGCCGGGTAGAAGGGGGCAGAGCGAATGTGCAGAATTCCGTAGTATCTCACAAAGTCCTGGAATTCGGCTGAGGTAAATGCTGTACTGTTATCTGACACCAGTCTGGGATGCTTTGTGTATAGAATATCTCCCACATGGCACAGATGGCCGCTCAGGATGTTGTTGTGGGGACCGGAATTACCTCAACCCACTTCGAGAATGAGTCAACCAGCATAAAGAATATCTGGCCCTGGAAGAGTCTCGCAAAGTCCAGGTGCAGGCAATTCCAGGGCTTATGTGTGGATTCCCACAGGTGGACAATGAACAGTGAGTCGAGTGAAAGTGAAACACCGGCAATTTAAAAAGAAAGTTCCCCCCCCCAAGAATAGCGAGAAAAGCGAGCAGGGGAGGGGCCCCTCCCAAACGCATGAACTAAAAAGTGATTTAACAAGGGAGGGGGGACAGAATTAAAAGCGTTGAAATCTGTTTTAAGAACCTTACCAGAGTTGGGCGTTGGGCGATTTTCAGAGACTTCAGCAAGTTTTGACAAAAGCAAACAATCCCTAAAAATGGTGTGGAAAAAAGCAGAGAGAGATAAATAGCCAAAAGTGAAAGCATCGGGGAGCATGAGCCCACGACTGGAAGAGACCACTGAGTTCTCTAAACTTTTGGCAGACTCTTTGCGCCCTCTACTGGACCAGATGACTAACATTAATTAGCAGTTGACAACTCTAAATCAGAACTTTGCAACTCAGCAGCTCCAACTGTCTGAAACTACAAAAAAGACTGAGCAAACAGCTGAGAAAGGAAATAGATGCCAACTCTAAAAAAGTTAAGAAAAAGGTGCAATGCTGGAAAGGAAGCAAGCTTCGGATGAATCTTAATTTTTACAACTGCAAATGGAGAAAGCTAACCTGGTCCTCCGGTTCCAAGGGGTCCCTGAATCTAAAGCTGAGAATCTAAAACAACTTTTGAGTGATGCATTAGCTCCAGTTACGGATTCAAAAGCGGAATACCTTATAAGCGAAATGGATGTGGTCTATAGGGCCTATATCAAGAAAAATAATCTGCCTGGCGAGATAGTAGTTAGATTCTCGAAGAGACACATGAGGGACTCTATCCTGAAAGCAACTACAGGAA
>NW_015159751.1:524453-526593 GCF_001447785.1 Gekko japonicus
TGGACTCTGTGTCTTCTGGCGAGGATTCGGCTGCCCCTAAACAAAAATACCAATTGAGGATTAGAAAAGATAAAACAAAGTGAAGGCTGAAGGACTCTGAATGGTGCCTTAAAGCATGTGATATAAATGATGTTCTTAAGGTTTTCTTTAAACAGTTTAAAATGGTTAAAAAGATAAATAATTTAGCTTAATCGACTATGTTCAATGTAATGTAAGCATTTTAGACTAACACTTATATAAGCTGATGTAATGATCTCCTATACTTGGGGATTTAGTTAGTAGTGGTTTTCTTTCCTTTCTCCATAGATGTAGATGTTCCCTCCCTATTTTTTCATTGTAGTTTGTAGTGTATATAAAATGCAATTAAAATCCCCTCCAGGGGGCAACCCCCCCAAAAAAAACATTTTAACTGTTTAATACTTCAACTGACTCCCTGCTAATGCCCCATGGCCTCTTGGGACTTCCAACTTGGGAGTTGTAATTCTAATTCCATTTGCTATGGTTGCAGTAAGCCCAGTTGAGAACTACAACTTCCAGGTGCAACGCATTAAAGTGGGGGTGTAAGAATAGAGGAGTTGGTGGGATGGGCCGATAGGATTCCAAGGCAGCTTCCCCAGTGGCCAATGGAAAAGTAGGTGAGTCACTGCCAGCATGGTTTGGCTTTTATTAGTAAGAAATGTATGCTCATATCTAAGGCATTAGAAGTAATTTTATATAGCTGAACAGAACACAAAATGAATCTAGTGGGCAACCTATAAGGACTTATGCAGGAATCTAATTTTCCTCTCCCTCACTATTTCTGCTTTCCCTTTCCTGAAAGCCCCCATTGCCTTCTCCTTCTCTCTTTCCCACCCATTAGCCAACCTACCTTTATCTGTCCCATCTTCACTTTCTCAGCCTCTCTCAGGAAAAACTGGCCAGGTTGTGTGGTATGGGCTGAGCTGGGCCCAGTTGTGTGGTAAGGAACCTGGAAGGACTTGTGGGGGATGCGTCCGTTTCTGCTGTATCCCCTCACCACACTGTCATCTCTTCCCTCCTGCTGGCAGCCCCATATTTTCACTTTTCCTTGCTTCCTTCTCTTCTCACCCACTGACAAACCTACTTTTGATCTGCTCCCCTCTTCAGCTATAGTTATTATTTATTTACTTCATTTATATCAAATCTTTTCTTCACAAAGGGACCGAAAGCAGCTTGTATCTTTCTTCTCTCCTCCATTTTATCCTCAGAACAATGTTGTAAGTTAGGTTAGTCTGGGAGTGTGTGCCTTGCCACAGCAGAGTGGGGATTCAAGTCCAATGATAAAACTCTAACCACTACACAACCCTAGCTATTATGGAATGGCTGCTATTAAATTGGGTGGTAGCAAGTTGCCCACTTAGGGTTGCCAACCTACAAGGGGTTGAGATTTCTCAGAATTACAAGTGATCACTAGGTGACACTAGGAGATGTGGTCCCGTGGAGCTAATGGCTGATTTGGAGCACTGTATGGCATACCCCTCTGAGGTGCCTCCCCTTCTCCAGGAATTCCTCAGTGTGGACCTGGAAACCCAGCAGTGGTTGCTGCCAGGCCTGGCCCAGAGGTCCTGCCTCAAAGGCCTGCCCCTCCCCAACTTTCAACTGGCAGTATTGTTGTGGACTAGCAATGGCTACAGAGGACATTTGGTTTGTAAAGCTACAGGTGCTGCTTCTATTATTTTGGTGGGTTTTAACCCCCCAGTGTTTTGGGTTTTTCTTTTTCTTTTAGATTTCAGATTTTTCTGCAAAGCTGGGGCATTTCTCAGGCTTGTAGAAAGATCTTGTCTGTTCATTGCTCCAGTCACATTGGTCATATTGAGAATTAGATATAATACTGAATTTTTAAAAAATAAATGAAAATTTGGTAAATGTTTCCCTTCCAATGAAAAAATGGGCCACCAGAATTGAAGCTATGGGTTTGGCAGGGTTGGAGAGTTCAGTACAATGGGGGAAGGAGTCTAATTTACAAGGCAGGATCTGTATTCCTGCTTAACTGGCCACTTTTGAGTATTGGTAGGCCTCAGCATATCGCATAAGATATGGTGTGGGAGCCTCCAGCTTGAAGGG
The DNA here is from genome assembly GCF_001447785.1 of Gekko japonicus. Taxonomy (NCBI): domain Eukaryota; kingdom Metazoa; phylum Chordata; class Lepidosauria; order Squamata; family Gekkonidae; genus Gekko; species Gekko japonicus. Next base: position 526,536 of record NW_015159751.1, read on the forward strand.
AAAATCCTTGGAAAGCACAGAAGTTCTTTCCACCCATAAATTATAGATTAAATAACAT
>NW_015159751.1:528823-533138 GCF_001447785.1 Gekko japonicus
ATCCAAACCATCAGAATAATCCACCCAGTACTTGTCAACAAGAGCTCGCAGTGTTCCCCCAGATTTCCAATAAAACATGAACTAGCAAAACTGCTTGCCCACCACAAAATAAGCTACAGTGAAATATTTCTTTATCAACAGGCAGGGACCTGAACTGACTTCTTGATGGATGGTTCTGTGCCCATTTGCTAATGCAGTTTGTGCTTTATATTTTGTTACTGATAAACTATGAAATTAGTTCTGCTTCAGTGTGGCATTATATCTGGCAGCAGTTTCACTTGGCTGCTGCCAGATCAGAGACACCAGGTCCTCAAGAGAGTTTCACAACCTGCTGACTGGCAGGCCTAGAAACAGCTCAGGAGACAAAGGACTCCCAGAGCAGCAGTTTAATACTAAGCACATTCAGAGTTCCTTTATTTGATTGGGACACATTTTTCACTTGCCATTTCCCATTCCAGGGAGACGCCATCACGATTGTAGTGCAGAAGGGTTCTGGCATTGTTGCCCATAATGAGAAAGAACAAAACAGTATCAAAAACAACAATTTCTTCACCCTATGTGCAGAACTGCAGTGCAGTTCTACCTTCTTGATTCCTCCAGTGATAAGAAGCCAATTTATCCTCCCACAGTTGTGTTTTCACAACAAAATCCATTATATCATTTTCTAATTGACAAAAACTGCCTTATGCAAAATCTAATTTTTACTAGGCAAATCATTCTTGGGGCTATAGGGAACCTTTTAAATATCATTAATCAACACAGAGCAGGGCCGGTGCTCTGAAAACTTGTATATATACATAACTCAATCAGCTCCAATGGAACTTACAAAAATATTTATGAGAATGAAGATTATTTTGAAATAATAGATTTAAAATGTATAATTCAGAAGGTGAAATATCATTATAAAGCTAATGAGAGCTGCTTTGTACGTTATGAAGAAGCAGCTAAAGAGGATGAATGCATCAGCATAACAGGGAGTCTTTTTCAATCCTTCCTGCTGTCAAAAATGGAACATAATAACATCATAGCAACGTTAGATTGATTTGGATGCAGAATGTAAGCTTATTAAAAGCAGAATCTTGATGGACATATTAGAAGCATGTATTGATGGTTCACATTTGAACCATGAAGGACAATATTATAAAAAAGATTGTATGCAGCACAGTAATTGGGATAGTAAATGCTGGATACTGTGTCCTTATTTCCTACAATCTTCTGATCATAATAAATATTTATTGTATATTACTATCTCTTGCTTGCTTCTCAATAGACTTATCTGTGTCAGAGAGTGAGACTGAGCTTCAGAAGATCCATCTCTGTGCTATTTATTAATTAAAATATTTATACCCTACATTTCCCAAAGTCCATCAATAAAACTGCACATGAAACAACATTATACTGAATCAGACAATTGGTCTTTCAGGTTAGTACTGTTTACCCAGATGAGCAGCACCTCTCCAGGGTCTCATAGGGTTGCCAAATCCGTGTGCACGTCACCCGGAAGTGACGTAGGCACGCTGGGCATGCTGGGGGCGGGGCCACGGCCATACAAGGGAAAACCATAGAGTTTGCTAGTGACGCGCACGCCGGGGGCGGGGTTCCCCTGGGCCCCAATTCCGCCGCGTCGGAAATCGGGGCTTCAAAGTGGGGGGTTCCCCGCCCCCCGCCCCACTTTGGCAGCCCTAGGGTCTCATCTGTTACCTGGACCTCTTCACTGGAGATGACTGAATCATGAACCTGTCTTTAAATCTTACAGTTCCTGAAAAACTATGGGTGGCTGGCAATATCCAGCTATTGTTTTGTGTAAACTGTTATCACTCTGCCACCATTTTGTCCCTGCTCCTCCATCACAGTGCCTGAGACCTTAGCTCTAATCCTGACTCAACTGTTCTATCTGGGAATAGGTATCTTTTGGATGACTGTGGTAGGGCAAAGCCTAACCTAGAATTCAGATCATTAATCAAGCTCTCTCACCAGGAAGTCTTTTTGCCAGACTCTATTGATGTTACTGTATATAATTTCTTTACCTAGGGTCTATGCACATATTAGAGCTAACTCCATTCCATTGCCTGCCTTTTCCCAGGTCTGAATCTGCCTTTCAATCCTTACAGTGCCCTCCCCTTCTATAGATCCCAGTTTTATTTAGTGCTCATGAATTTAGAGTTCTCTTGTACCTGATCCCCATCCCTGCCATTTTGGTTCTTAAATCACTCTCCCTCCCTCCCTCTTTTGGTTCTCTAACTAGGCACAGGATGTTTCTTAAGATTTTTCATGTGGAACAGGATGATCTATATTGTGTAAATTGAAGAGTTCCTGGCTATCTTTCTAGAAAATGATAGATGGCCCTGTTCCTTCCCCTACTGTATTTACTTGCTTCTTAGACTACAGCATTCGTGCTAAACTCCCACTGGATTCCAGGATTGGAAGCTGTATTGTTCCACCTATTTCAGTGTTCCCCACACTTGCTTGCACCCTCTATCTCTCCCCTCCCCCGCTTGAATAGATAACTTGCTTAGACTCCTTGGCGCTTAGAGAAATCAATCACATTCAGATAGCCAATTCCCCTGCTTTGATGTATTGTATGATTCATTCTTAATATAATGTATTCTTAGTTTTTGTAATATTTTGGTTTTCAGTTTCTGTTTTAAGTTTATGTAGTCACAAATGCTTATTACTGGGTATAACACCCCACGACCTCTCCCAGGCCGTTGGGGCGACTGAGCTGTGGTGCCACTGCCTGTATAGGCTTATACTTCAATTTATACTTCAATTTATTACGGGTCTATATATAGTAATACAAATGAGAAAAACAGTAAAATAGCTTATCATGGTGTGATGTGCTTTGCATCATTTATTTAAATATTTGAGGGATTTGGGACATTGATGCATAAATGCACTATCAATTGCAGATTGTACTTAGATGCCCCCAAACGCCAATTCTATCAGACTCTGACAAGACTACTGATGTATCCAAACCATCAGAATAATCCACCCAGTACTTGTCAACAAGAGCTCGCAGTGTTCACCCAGATTTCCAATAAAACATGAACTAGCAAAACTGCTTGCCCACCACAAAATAAGCTACAGTGAAATATTTCTTTATCAACAGGCAGGGACCTGAACTGACTTCTTGATGGATGGTTCTGTGCCCATTTGCTAATGCAGTTTGTGCTTTATATTTTGTTACTGATAAACTATGAAATTAGTTCTGCTTCAGTGTGGCATTATATCTGGCAGCAGTTTCACTTGGCTGCTGCCAGATCAGAGACACCAGGTCCTCAAGAGAGTTTCACAACCTGCTGACTGGCAGGCCTAGAAACAGCTCAGGAGACAAAGGACTCCCAGAGCAGCAGTTTAATACTAAGCACATTCAGAGTTCCTTTATTTGATTGGGACACATTTTTCACTTGCCATTTCCCATTCCAGGGAGACGCCATCACGATTGTAGTGCAGAAGGGTTCTGGCATTGTTGCCCATAATGAGAAAGAACAAAACAGTATCAAAAACAACAATTTCTTCACCCTATGTGCAGAACTGCAGTGCAGTTCTACCTTCTTGATTCCTCCAGTGATAAGAAGCCAATTTATCCTCCCACAGTTGTGTTTTCACAACAAAATCCATTATATCATTTTCTAATTGACAAAAACTGCCTTATGCAAAATCTAATTTTTACTAGGCAAATCATTCTTGGGGCTATAGGGAACCTTTTAAATATCATTAATCAACACAGAGCAGGGCCGGTGCTCTGAAAACTTGTATATATACATAACTCAATCAGCTCCAATGGAACTTACAAAAATATTTATGAGAATGAAGATTATTTTGAAATAATAGATTTAAAATGTATAATTCAGAAGGTGAAATATCATTATAAAGCTAATGAGAGCTGCTTTGTACGTTATGAAGAAGCAGCTAAAGAGGATGAATGCATCAGCATAACAGGGAGTCTTTTTCAATCCTTCCTGCTGTCAAAAATGGAACATAATAACATCATAGCAACGTTAGATTGATTTGGATGCAGAATGTAAGCTTATTAAAAGCAGAATCTTGATGGACATATTAGAAGCATGTATTGATGGTTCACATTTGAACCATGAAGGACAATATTATAAAAAAGATTGTATGCAGCACAGTAATTGGGATAGTAAATGCTGGATACTGTGTCCTTATTTCCTACAATCTTCTGATCATAATAAATATTTATTGTATATTACTATCTCTTGCTTGCTTCTCAATAGACTTATCTGTGTCAGAGAGTGAGACTGAGCTTCAGAAGATCCATCTCTGTGCTATTTATTAATTAAAATATTTATAC
>NW_015159752.1:0-2153 GCF_001447785.1 Gekko japonicus
CATCCCACCCCTAATACGTGTCTACTGGGGCTACCCACCCCCCACGTGTTGAAGCTTTATTTCAAACAAATTTGCTTTTTGACAAACATTTCTTCGTGGCTGGCATCAGTTGCCCTACCACCAGGGTTCCACATAGACCTCTTCGGCTAGCTCCAAAACCAGCCCGTCGACCCCAACCCTCCCCCCCGTACGCGTCCCAACTATCCCCGTGCCCCAGCCCCCTCCATGTTCTTGTGTCGCTAACGCTCCCTCTATGGCCCCCCCGCCCGCCGGCGCCGGAGGCCGAGTTGCCACTGTGCTCGTTGGAGACCCGGGCTCGGAATCAGTCGCAGTGAAGAAACTGCAATGAATGGTCGCGGTTGCCCAGCGGAGGTCCTGGGTTCGCTTGCGCCTCTTCGATCGCCACCGTAGGACCTCAGAAGGTGACGCGTACACAAAGTGATCCCATTGTGGTTCTGCCCTTGGCGGTTCACGCAGCTCTCCGGTCGGGAGAAGTGGTGCTATGTCGCCTTACGGAGTCATCGCAACATCCCTGCTGGCATCATGGTGGCATTGCTCTGCCCGATGGACAACTGGGTCGGTCAGCTGATGGTCTTGCCGGTGGCGGCCCTCCTGGCGGCTGCGACGTTCGGCTTCGGCCATGCCGCTCCGTGCTGCTGGTGTACCGGCAGGAATCCCTCTGGGCTCCGACTCGGCTCCCGCTGGGGTTGGCGGCTTCTGGTTTGGGCCCGGCTGTCGTCTCAGCCGTTCCCCCGTGCCGCTTCCCCTGGTTGATGGCAGCGCCCTCGTGGATAATGCTCCAGTGCATCAGGTCTATGAGGCATTGCGTTTCCTACGGAGGACTCCCGGTGGATTGCAGCAGCGGGGTCAGTTGGACGGGTGGTGCCCAGAAACTCCACACCTCTCGGTGTACGGCCGGGGTTGGCAAAGCATCCCGAGGTTCGGCGAGCTTGGACTGCATGCTCAAGCGGCAAACGGGCCGGTGCCGGCGAGTAAAGACGTCACAACCCGACTGATGAGAAAGCCGAGATTCCGGAACACGCGAGAGTTGTCAGGGGACTGCTAGGAGATATGAGCAAATGACCCCGATAGTCTGGATAAGATGTAGAGAAAGATGTTAGTCTCTAGGTTGACAAACGTGCAAACGTCCAGTGTCCGAGCGGCCGAAGCCTCCTCTGGTCTGCACGCAAATGGAACTGGCGCCTCGGTACAGAGCGGTAGGAGTCGAAGGGTTGCCGAACCGGAGAGCCTCGCTGCCAGGCGACTGAGTCGGATGGGTGTCTGTCCGAAATGAAACGAATGGTCTGCTGCCAGGCAAGGACCGAGTCGACTAAGGGTCGAACGTGGCGGGCGCGCCCTCCGGAATGAGTGGCGGATGGTCTCGAAAGTCCTACAGGCAGGAACCGGAGAGCCTCGCTGCCAGGCGACTGAGTCGGATGGGTGTCTGTCCGAAATGAAACGAATGGTCTGCTGCCAGGCAAGGACCGAGTCGACTAAGGGTCGAACGTGGCGGGCGCGCCCTCCGGAATGAGTGGCGGATGGTCTCGAAAGTCCTACAGGCAGGTGGCCCCCACCACTGGCAAATGGAAGCGATTAAGCTGGCTGAGCTGTGAGCTCTGTCTCTACTGCAAAGCGTCCGATCGGAAATACAAACAGGAAGAGCTGAAAATTTAGCAAAGTCAAACGGAGAGAGCCTCACACAGCAGAGAGGGTGAGCAAATCACCTCCCGTGGATGGTTTCAGGCAGGTGTCCGAGCCAGAGAGGTGAGCAGCTCCCTCGGCCTTGGGAGAATCAATCGGAAATACAAACAGGAAGAGCTGAAAATTTAGCAAAGTCAAACGGAGAGAGCCTCACACAGCAGAGAGGGTGAGCAAATCACCTCCCGTGGACGGTTTCAGGCAGGTGTCCGAGCCAGAGAGGTGAGCAGCACCCTCGGCCTTGGGAGAATCACTTGCCGGCGGGCTCCCGCCCCCCCCAAGAACTTGCAATTGCGAGGAATGAAAACTTCTAACTGGCCAGCTGCAAAGGCCCATTAACGATTTGTAAGACAAGGTCAAGTAGAAGAGATGATAGGAGGCATGAATTAGCCTCTATAGATACAAGAATTCTCTGCTGGTCAGTCTTTTAGTGACCATTAAAGCAGCCGTCCTAA
>NW_015159752.1:9261-12185 GCF_001447785.1 Gekko japonicus
ATCTCGCAGGTCCCGATGCCGAACTCGTCCGTACACTCCACGGGTCCGTACAAGAGGTCGCCGTCCTGGGCGAGGCGATAACCGAGGTCGGTGAGGTTCGCCTCCCCGGACCGCACGTAGATGGTAACGGGGCGGACGTCGCCGCGGTGGAGCGGTTGGAGCTGGAAGTCCCGGAGGCCGGAGTTGTCATTCCAGGCGATGTCCGCGTTCGCGGCGCTCCAGAAGCGATGGTACGCCTCCTCTCCGCGGAGGTGGATGTCCGCCTCGGGGACGCCCGGCGGCAGGCTGACGGCCTTCACGTCACGTGCCGAGAGGTGGAGGTCCTCAACGAGGATCCGCCCGACCACCCAGTCGCGGGTTAGGTGGAGGTCTGGTCGCGTGCCGCGGTAGCGGAGCCGCACGAGGAATGAGGCCTTGGGCTGCGTCGCCGACGGCGGACGGTGGACACCTCGGCGCCTCCGTGGCAAATCGTCTCGTCCCTCGTCGATGGCCATGGCGACATCGCTTGTGACGGGTGCGCTTGTGTCCGTCGCATCCCTGCCGCCGCCCCGCCGCCCCACAACGTTCACATCGGCGTCAGAATCCTCGACGTCGGCATCGTAGGCGCGCGTTGTGAGGTCACGCGCCCGCCGGAGCGCGACGTCGTCGGTTTGTCCGCCCTCGTTCTCCTGACGCAACGCTTCCAGATATGCGTTAAAGAATGCGCGGTCGTCCTGGACGTCGCGCGCTTGTTCGCGGAAGGCGCGCGCTTCTCGCATCCGACGCCCCGCCTCTGGTCCGGAAAAGCGGCCTGGCGGGGTTAGTGCTCCGCTCCCTCCGACTTCTCGATCAGCCGCGGTGTGTCGATCGGGTTCCAACCACCGCGTTTCCGCCGCGGCGGTCCGGCCACCGGCGACGTCGGCCCATGAGTGCGGTGTCCTGCAGATGGTCGCGCCCTCTGCAGCAGTCTGTTCGGGCTGCGATGACGAGAGGTAAAGTCTCGTCGACTGTTCGACGACAGATGGGCCGGCGCGTGTGGTTACATCCGACGGGCCGCGGATGCGCTCCTGTTCACTGGAGGTGTAGGCGGCCGCCGCGGTCATCCATGCATTCTCGCCGCCGGTGGGCCCGATGCCGGTTTGGGATCCGGTCGCATGAACAGCGGCACGGCGAGCTTGATCGGTCCACGCGCGGTGCAGATCAGGGGAGATTCCTGCGAAAGGTGTCGCCGAGGCGACGCGCGTGGCCGCTGTCGTTTGAGGATCAAGAACCAAGGAGGTGATGGGTCCGTCGGGCCCCGGCCCGAGCAGTCGGCGCCGCGCATCGGCGGTTGGATCCACGGCTCGGATTGGGGAGACACTCGATTCAAGCGGCGGCATGGATGGTGAAGCTGACGTGGCCGTGACCGGAGTGGACATGAGTTGCCTTTGAGGGATAACGAGCGCTGGTTGCTGCGCTGCCGATGTCGTGGGTTCATCCGGTGGCTTTCGCGGAGGCGGTTCCCCGCCGGCATGCACGTCGGTGGTTGATAGCTGTCCTGGTCCGGCAATCCCGGGATCCGTTGGTGTTGGTTCCGTACTGGACCACTCGATGACCTCCATGACCTCCGCAACGGGTTCTCCGAGTGGTGTACTATCGTCGATTTGGAATTCTACTAGGGCAGGTGCGGAGCCAGCCGGGCCGAACCCAAACCGCGCATCGGCGGTTGGATCCACGGCTCGGATTGGGGAGACACTCGATTCAAGCGGCGGCATGGATGGTGAAGCTGACGTGGCCGTGACCGGAGTGGACATGAGTTGCCTTTGAGGGATAACGAGCGCCGGTTGCTGCGCTGCCGATGTCGTGGGTTCATCCGGTGGCTTTCGCGGAGGCGGTTCCCCACTGGCATGCACGTCGTTGGTTGATAGATGTCCTGGTCCGGCAATCCCGGAATCCGTTGGTGTTGGTTCCGTACTGGACCACTCGATGACCTCCATGACCTCTGCAACGGGTTCTCCGAGTGGTGTACTATCGTCGATTTGGAATTCTGCTAGGGCAGGTGCGGAGCCAGCCGGGCCAGGAGGCGAGTCGTCGTCGATGACGATAGGTGAGTCTTCCGGACTGAAGAGCGCGCAGGCGGGGAAATGAGCCGACGTGCCAGGGTCGTCGAGTGGTATGCTGCCACTGTCCCACTCGGCCTTTCCGCAGTCACACTGACGTGCAGCGAGGACGCGGTCGAGGTGCCGTTGCAGTTCGACGGCTCGATCATACAGGTTGTCCCGCCATTCGGCCCATGTGAGGCGGCACTGCGCGCCATACGCTACCGCGTCCCAATTCTCGGGCACGACGTTTACCAGGTCACAATAGTCGTACGGCTGACTACGCTGGTTCGCTAACCGTCTCCGGATGGCTGCGTCAGTCGACTCCAAGTCCTCCAAGAGGCCGCGCACCGAGAGCCATGGCGGCGGCGGGCCGATTTGACGGCGGTAGTCGGCGCCTGATGTCAGGATGCGCTCGGCCGCTGTGAGCATGAAAGCGCGCGAGGCGCGGGCGTTCGCAGCCGGGCGGTCACCACGCCACGTCGCCAGGAGTGCCTTACGGACAGTGTAGAGGCGCTTCCAGATGAGTTCCGGTTGATCAAATTGGAAAGACTCCCAGGCGTTGAGTTGCGTATTGACGTGGGCTGTGAGAATGGCCCAGATCCACAAAGCAAGTTCCCAGGACGGCGTGCCACGGGTTCCCATGACGTCGAGAAGGGTTGCTACCTTATGGAAAGCTGGGTCGACCATGGTCAGGCCCCACATGTGGCCACGACTTTCCTCTTCGGCGAGTTCGTGGTCGGCTTCCGCGGCCACGGTGTCCCGGCTGAGCCCGGTGGAGGCATTATCGCCGGAACTGGTAGCGGTAGAGGCGCTGGGCCGCTTCGCCCGGTAATGCCACATCGCCTCTCCAACGGGGCCCGGTCG
>NW_015159752.1:15585-49813 GCF_001447785.1 Gekko japonicus
AACAAACAACGGTTTTTAAGAGATAAAGTTACAGTGTTGAGCTTGTGAATTGGAGAAGAAAAGGATGCTGAGGATGCGAAAGAGGAATTTAGAAAGGCACAAATACAGAGTAATATAATGGAAAAAGGTAATGGGGATGATGAAGATGCTCAGGTATTGTTAGATCAGGAACATTTGTTCCCTCCTCCGTTTAAACTACAGGAACCTATAACAGTCATGATTTAGAGTTCTTTCGTATGGCCACACCTCCAATTTGTGGGAGGGGGTGGAAATAAGTGTTTACTGCTGAAGGATGAAGTATAAGGGAGTAGAAAAAATAAAGTTAGACAAAAATTGGTTTAATAGTTTAATAGTTTAGTAACTTGATAGTCTAACAGTTTAAAATTTTTATAACTTAATAGTTAATTAGTTTTATGGAAATGTATGGAAATATATGTAAGTTATTAGTATTTAAGGATAACACACAAAATTTATTTCTGTAATATTTAGAAATGAAAAAGTTTATTAATGTAAAATGTAAAAAATTTTATTGTATTATTGTATTTTATTAATGACTTTTGCTTTTCAAAAATGTGTATAGTTATTTATATTAATGTTAAAGTGGATAATGTATCCTTATATATTGTTTATTAATGTTTGTATGTGGAAAGGTATTAAAAATTAAAAATTAATTTCCTAAAAAAAAAAAAAAAATTTCCTAACCCTAACCCTAACCCTAACCCCCTAACCCTAACCCTAACCCTAACCCTCCCGCTGCTTTGCGGCCATCGCCCCGGGGTCCATCACCTGCCGTCTGTCCACCGGCCTCCGGGCACATGCCCGCCCCGCCTGTGGCGGCGAGTTGTTGTCCGCCGCTTGGCGCGCCTTTTCCGGAGCCGTCGGCCTGGGTCGCTGTCGCGTGTGACTGCTGTGGTCTCGATGACTCTGCCATCGTCCCCGTGTTCCGGCTGCGTCGGTGTGTCGTGTGCATGCGACGCAGCGTCCGCTTGGGGCGAGGCCCCGTGTCCTCCGCCGGTGATGTCACTGCCGTCCGGCGCCACTGGTCCACCGAGGAGGGTGGCGTCGGCGGTCTCTTGCGCCGCTGTGAAGTGTGTTGGGCTGTGATCTCGGGATTGACCTCCGGTATGTGATGCGCGGGGTTGGTCGTTGCGCTCCCCGCGGCGGTCTTCTCCGCGGATGGGCGAGCGGTCGCGCTCCGCCCGCCCATCTCCGCTGCCCTCGGCGCCGTCCGAGTCCACGTCCCAGGCCGCCCACATCAGCGGCCCATGCAGGGAGACATGGCGGCGATGTCTCGCGTCTAAGTGTCTTCGCCGACATCGCGTGCGGCTTTGTCCCCGGACGTCGCTGACCTCGGCGTCGGCCTCCGCCCCACTGGTTTTGCAGCCAGGTTCCGCACTGCGGCACCGAGTCGTCCGCGAGACGCCCATGGCCACGTGTCCCGTGCCCGACGCCTGCGTTGCCTCACTCCCCAGCGGTGCGGGTTGTTTCCAGATGGAGCACTGCACTCGGCGCCACTGGTCGCCGGAGTCCCCGGCCGGATGCGCTTCGCATGCAGCGTGAGGTCCAGCTCGTCGTTTGTCCCACCCCGCGTCGTGTTAGCGGCATTCTGGTCTCCACCCGTGCCGTCCGGCATTGCCGCTGGCGGCTGTGCCCCACCCCCTGGCCATGCCCGAGGGAGCCTCCGGCTGAGAAGCACGCGCCGTCGTCGGACTCTGGCCCCGAGGACCACTCCTCCGCCGAGGTGACGAAAGAGCGGCCCGGGAGCTGGCGTGGTTGGTAGGCGGTGCCCCCGTTCCGCCAAGGTTGCCGGCGCTTGATGCTCGACGCCCGGTGGTCGGCCACGGTGTCCATCAGCTCGTGCTGGTTGGGGTGCTTGGGGTCCGGTGGCGCTGTCCAAAGAGGGTCCCCATCGGCGGTGCCGTCCGTCGCGCTGTCACAGGTCCCTCCATCGGGCGCTTTTCCCTGAGGGTTGGCGGTTTCCGGCTGGTGGTCGGTGCCGGGGGTCTCCTCGGGAGTAGGCGCCCCCACGGCACCTTCGGCCGTGCCGGGCCACAAGCGGCGAGGGTCCTCCCAAGTCGCTGCGCCCTCGGGGACCGGAGTTACAGTGGAAAAACTGGTAAATTTTGTTGGCGCCCCTCTGTGGTCGTCGAGGGTCACTGCACTCCGGGACTCTGGAAGTGGGTGATCCTCAGCGTGTCCTCCGCATGGGTGGTCGTCCCTGCCGGCTGCACCCCCGGGAGGTCCGGGACGGGCTAGAAGATAAAAGGGGCGTGGCCCCGATCCGCCCACAGGCCCCCTTGTGGGGTCACCCCCGAGGGTAGGGTCACCCCCCAGCATCCCCCCAGTCTCTGCCACTCCCCCGGCGTTCCTTGGGTCTCCGAAGACGAAGACCCCCTTCGGCCGTTTGCTGTCCATTGCTTTCAATGGTTTGGAAACTTTGCCATTTTCTGCCGGGTCTCCCGGGGAGTCGGTGTAGGAGCCGTGGCCGGCTCCCGGGCTGCCCGGCTGCTGTGGGTTGGCCAACCTCCCTGGGGCCTGTTGCCCTGTTTGGGCCTGGGAAGGCAATCTTCCCTGGGCCTGATGGCCTCCTCCTCCAGAGAGGGCAGGAGAGGCCGAGGCCTGCGTGGACTTATCCATGATCTTCAGGTCTTCCGGCTGCCATGAGGGTCCAGCTCGACTGGAGCTGGGTCGACGAGGCCGGGCTCTGGGCCGGCCAGCTGCTGCATAGGACACAATGGGAGCACTCCCGGCTTGGGTACCAGAAACTCCAGGTGGAGGCTGGAGTCAGCACCGAAAAGGAGAGATTGGGAGCTCTGGGGGCCGCCGGGGGCTCCGAGGCGGGACGGCGGCCGCCGGTCCCCTGGCTGGCAACCCACGGACGTCCTCCGGTAGGTAGTCAGGTCCCTGCGAACGAGCCGGGGGTCCCAGGGCCGCCCCAAGGCTCGCCTGACCAGTGGAGATTTTGCCTAAGTCCCCAGCCCCATTGACTAACATGGGAGGGCTTGTCGGCTGGGCCGGCTCGGAATGCCCCCGACTGGGGTTCCCCTGGCATCCCCTGGGTCAGGTGACGGTGGCATCTGAACACAGGTCTTCTCTCGGACGTGGGGAGCAAAGTGCAGGTGGTCCCGGTCGCCCCCGCCCCCCGTGCCAGCTCCCCGAAGTTCGGAGTTGGCCCCATAGACTTGCATGGGGTCAGGCCTGGGAAGAACAGGCTCCGAGAGATCCCCCGGGCTCCCCGGGCTCTGAGACCCCGTAGGGTCGGGGAGCGAGCCGGGAAAGTTCCGGGGGTCCATGCCGGCCGAGGTGAGCCCGGCCGCGCCCTCCAGGGAGCTCGGGGCTCCGAGCTGCAGCCCCTCGAAAGATTGCTCATGGCCGGCCAGAGCAGGCTGGTCGGCCTGGCCCTTTAAGGGAGCCTCTTCGGAGAAAAAATGGTCTCCCTGGAACTCGGTGAGGTTTGCATCCACTATGGGGGCGGCCATTGTGGTGGCTCCCATAGACTTCCATGGCTGGCTGGCCGCCATTTGAGTGGCAAGCCGAGACTTCCCATGGGTGGGGCACCCTCCAGCGTTTCCCCCCCATAACTTTGCCCCCCCACCTCTGATCGACTCGGGGTTCCCGCCCCCCACAATTTTTGAGACCACCCTAGGCAGCCTAGAGGACAGGGGGGGCCCGGTTTCCACGGGAGTCGGCTGGGCCCGGTAGGCAGGAGCTCTAGGGACAAAGCCTTGGCGGTCTGCAGTTTCGGGGGGGGGGCGCCTCCCAAAGGACGGAAATCCCTGCCTGAAAAGCCTTCCAGGGTGACCTCGTGTCGCAACAATGGCTGGCAATGGGACTTTGCGGGAGCAGGGAGCTTGGCAGCCATCTTAGCTCAGACAAAGCGCAGCCCAGCCCTAGAGAGTTGGGAGAGATTAAAAAAACGCTCCTGCAGCCCTCAGGAGGGGCACTAGCCCCCCCAAGCACCCCCCTCTGTGCAGGAAACTTTCACACACGCACAGGGGAAGTTTTTGGCGTCCTACGAATGCTGGGTTAGATTTAAACAAGGAAAATAGAGGAGCAAGCTGAAGAGCTCTTTCCCCCTGGACATACCTCTTTAGGGCCCAACCCTAACCCTAACCCTATGCTTACCCTTACACTTAGGGTTAGTCTTACCTTACACTTTGTCTTATGCTTACGTTTACCAATACGCTTAACCCTTATGCTTATGCTTACCTTAAGCTTACCCATACGCTTACCTTATGCTTACGCTTACCCTAACTACAGAGGGAAGCAGACGTGTTTTTGAAGAGCTCCTCAGTTTTTGGCCTATTTTGGCCGTTTTTCCACGGATTTTCGTGAAATCTTCGACGTGTTCTACTGCTTGAAGGGGTCTCGCTCGGGGACATGCCAGAGTTTTTCATGTATAATGATTTGAAGTTCTTTTATGTATACTGTTTTGTAGTTTGTATGTAGAATGGTTTACCTTAAATAAAAAAGTATTTTCCTTAAAAAAACTATTTTCCTAACCCTAACACCTAACCCTAACCCCTAACCTAACTTTACCTTAACTTACGCTTACCCTTACGCTTACTTTACCCTTACGCTTATGCTTACCTTATGCTGACACTTACACTTATGCTTACCTTATGCTTACACTTACCTTACACTTATGCTTACCTTACCTTACCTTATGCTTACCTTATGTTTACGCTTACATTTCGCTTACGCTTCTTACGTTTACGCTTACCTTACGCTTACCTTATGCTTACGCTTACCCATACACTTACCTTACGCTTATCCTTATGCTTACGCTTATCTTATGCTTACCTTACGCTTACCCTTATGCTTACCCGTACGCTTACCTTACACTTACGCTTACCTTATGCTTAGGGTTACCTTATGCTTACGCTTACCTTACCTTACGCTTACCCTTACGCTTAGGGTTACCTTACGCTTACCTTACAGTTACCCATATGCTTACCCTACACTTACACTTACCTTATGCTTAGGGTTAGGGTTACCTTATGCTTACCTTACCTTAGGCATACCTTATGTTTTCGCTTACCTTAAGCTTACCTTACGCTTACACTTACTCTGACACTTATGGTTACGCTTACCTTACTCTTATGCTTACCTTATGCTTATGCTTACCTTATGCTTACCTTACGCTTACCCATACACTTACCTTATGCTTACCCTTACACTTACCTTATGCTTACCCTTACCCTTATGCTTACGCTTTCCCTTATGCTTACGCTTACCTTACACATACCTTATGCTTTTGCTTACCTTACGCTTACACTTACTCTTACAGTTATGGTTATGCTTACCTTACGCTTACCCATACGCTTACCTAACACTTACCCTACACTTACCCTTACGCTTACACTTACCCTTACGCTTACCTTATTGACAAGAATTTAGCCAGAGGGTTCATCAGGCCAGCTTCCTCCCCATTTGCCACTCCAGTGCTCTTCTGGAAAAAGGAGGACGGGGGGTTGTGGTTGTGTACAGACTATCGGGGATTGAATGCAGTGTCATCTACCAATGCCTACCTCATGCCACTCATTAAAGACCTGTTGGGCAAAGCATCTAAAGGGAAAATCTTTTCCAAATTAGACCTCCAAGATGCGTACTTCTGAGTGCGCATAAAAGAGGGGGATGAGCATAAGACTGGCTTTAATACTCCCCTGGGCCAGTTCAAATATAGAGTGATGCCATTCGGTCTCCAGGGGGCTCCGGGGGTTTTCATGAACTTGATCAACGAGGTGTTACAGAAACATCTGTTCAAAGGGGGCCTAGTCTATTTGGATGATATCTTGTTGTACTCCCCCGATTTACCCTCACATGTGAAATTGGTGTTGCCATACAAGCCTATCAGTGTGTTTTTATGAACTGTATGGACTGGGCAAAGGGACTGTATAACATGGAGACCTGGGAATACCTGTTGAGACTGCACACCTGAAAGAGGGACACCTTCCTTTAGCGTTGCTGCAACAGTGATGGTCCAGAGTCACCAGACATCTCACCTGCTGTGAGATGAAGCAGTTCCATAAGCCTGTACACAGCCTCAAACGCCATGTCATGAAAAGACACAAGGACAGAGAACTTCAAACTCCATTAGGAGTTTCTTCAAGCACATGTAGGCAACCCCCCCTTCCAAAGCTGCACATAGCTCTGAGACTCCAATAATAGTTGCTTAGCAACTAATTGCGCAACCATCAGCCAGCCGGCTAGGGCCATCAAGAGACAATAGCCCTAGCCTGATGATTCAATCACTCTTCATCCAGGTGCCAGTCCTCAGTCTAAGTTTCTAGCTCTCAATATTGACCACTCCTTAGTCCCCCTCCCCTCTTCCAGCCAGCCAATAGTATCTTTTATGGGACGGACTAACAGGAGGTGTCATAGGGGGATGTGGCCAGCTCAGCCTGCCCCCCCACGTTATAAAAGATGCTGACCAAGCCCATGGTCTCTCTCTCTTACCCTCTCCACGACCTCTATCGAAGCTTTAACCCTTTTATGTCCAGCTTGCTATCCACATACCCTAACTCCATCTTTAACCTCTAGTCTGCAGCTAGAGTCCATGTGGTTCTGCTGGTCCAGAGCACGTGTCACCCTTTTCCTATTTATAACCCCCTCCGTTCTTCCATTGGAATGGCTCAATCAATTAAGACAGGTAAATATTGCCCAACCAACGAATGTCCTATTAATGCAACTGTGTTACGGATCTAACTTTATTTCTTAGCATATGTATAAATGTGTGTGTGGTTGTGTATTATTTGAATGATACATATCCCCCAGTAAAAAGACATTATATTTTAATACAGTCTCTGTGTCTGTTCTGGTACTTACAGCAAAGGTGGGACTTCTGTATACATTGGTGTGAACCCTAATTTGCTTATTGCCAATTAATAATCATAACCCCCCCTAGACTAATTGATAATTCAAGGCAATTTGGCTAACATTGATGCGAGAAGTACTCCAGAATTCACACAAGCACAAACTGTTTGCTAAACTATACAAGTGCAAGTTCTCTCAAACGGCCATTGACTTTTTAGGGTATAGGATTTCAGAGAGGGGGCTGGAAATGGACCCGGGGAAGGTCCGGGATGTTCTGGGGTGGGAAGCCCCCTGCACCAGCCACCAGCTACAATCCTTCCTCGGATTTTTGAATTTTTATTAAAATGTTCTACCCAACTTTGCCCAAGTCAGCTTACCCCTCACTGATCTGTTGAAAACCAAGGGGAAGGGCCCAGAGGCGACCAAACCGGGTGCTAAGCTGTTATGGTCAGGTGAATGCCAGGAGGCGTTCGACCACCTCAAGGCGCTTTTTACCTCGGAGCCGGTATTAGCCCACCCCGATGAAAACAAAAAATGTATTGTCCAAGTCAACACATCTGATGTTGCCATGGGGGGCCCCCGCGATCCTGCAAAAGGGGAACGATGGGCCATTACACCCCCTTGACTATGTGTCCCGCAAGTTTAATAAGACTAAACGCAATTGGTCGTTGTGGGACAAAGAGGCGGGAGCAATCTGGCTAGTGCTCTATACGTGGAGGCACTGGTTGGAGGGGGCCCGGGTGACTTTTGAGGTCTGGACTGATCACAAAAACTTAGAAGTGTTGAAAACCCCCTATAACCTCAACGCTAAGCAGTTACGTTGGGCCAATTTCTTTTCCAAGTTAAAATTCATGTGCCATTTCCCGGGCTCAGCAAATTCTCTAGCTGATGCACTGTCCCACCTCCCCCAACACGACAGCCAAAGGGAAGAGGTATTGGACTCCATGTTCATACCTTGGTGTGGGTGGTGACGTGGGCAACTTGGTGGGGCAGTGACGACGTGGAGCCATGCGGGCTCCACCACCCTGGCTCAACAGTCCAGGCCCGCCCCCTCCCCTCCTGGTCAAGTGGGCAGGACGGCCTGGACTGTCAGATTTGCCTCTGCCTTCTCAGATGATGAAAACACGGAGGTGAAATGGGAAGGGGGGTTGGAACTGAAAGCAGATGGATGCTGGTACCGCGGCACAAAACTATTTGTCCTTAAAACGTTGCAGGGGGAAGTGTTAGCAGTGGTTCATGGCCACACAGGGTTTTTCAAATTCCTACAGCTTTTGCAAAGACAATTTTGGTGGCCACTCATGCGCAAAGATTTGTCCTCATTTGTTAAGTCATGCCAGACTTGTGTCATGTGTAAACCCAGGCTGGGTAAAACTCCAGGGTTGCTGAAACCTCTCCGAACTCCGAGTCGACCATGGGAGGTGATCTTTATGGATTTTATTACAGACCTGCCCCCTAGTAAATCCATGACTGTCATGGGCTTCCGGTCGGGTGAAAATTGCGAATTAACGCATCCTGCAATCGTGCAGGGTGGGCGACGACTTCTTCTGACAGTTTGGGCACATTCCAGCCCAACGCAGCAATCCCCAGGCAGGGGATTTGACTAGCAAGCAGCAGTGCCCAAGGGGGAGTTGAGATCGGTATGATCAAGTCTCGGAAGAGGCTTGTGTCACACTTTTATCTCCTTCCACGAAGCGGGCGTATGCTAATCAGCACTTCAGAAGCCGATCGAGCTGGAATAACAGCATAAATCCACCGTTACCCAATCTCTTGAATTTAAGGAACAAGTTGAACTTTTAAGAAGCAATACAGAACCCATGATAAATGTGCAAGGTAACAAAACTGTTTAGCTTACCGGAATCAAGTTGAAAAGTTTTTTGAAGTAAGCGGTTGTGCGTATAAAAGACCTTAAGAACTTTTTGTCCCATTTTCGGAAGATAGAGCTTTCTTGAAACACTTGAAAATTGAGAAAAATAACTTTGTTTAACATTCCTGTGGCCAGATAGAGATAAAGGGTGGCCTAAGATCCCAAATCAGCTACGAAAGATTGCAAGAGGGAGGGGGACGGTACTGCATTATTTAAGTTCCGGCTGGAACATTGTACTGGAAAGACAAGAGAGAAGATAGAGAGGCGCTGGAAGACTTCTGTAGACGGGAAGGTGATCGGTACCAATAAACCGTACACCGGAAATTCGAATAAGCGGTTGCACAGGAAGTTGCAAGGTAAAAAACGTGCCTACTCTTGCCAGAATTCCATAGAGAAATTGCGCCCGACATTTTGAGGAGGACCAAGATTAATTTTATTTTTAAAGCGCTTAAATCGAAGTTAAGAACTGCGAAAATAAGACAAACTGAATAAGCGCATAGAAAGGACTTGGACAATATAATTTTTTCTTTAATTTTGCAGCAAAAATTTTGACAAAAGATTTCAAAACGGATTTAAGACAGAGAGCAAGGGCTGCATCTACATCTTATACCAAGATGTCGGGAAAGGATAAAAAAGAATGGCAGGCAGCAATTGAAGCTATGGAGAAGAGAATGACTGATGCGATCCAAGCACTGGGAAAACATAGTCCACCTGGAAGAAGTACAAGAAAGGAACCTGGCAACTATTAAGGAGCTAGTTACATCTGAAGTAACAGAAGAAAGAAGTAGTAGAGGTTAAAAAAGAAGTTCAAGGTCTGGCAACATCAACATTGGAATTGGAACAAAAAGTGCAACACATCGACAAGAAACAAGATGTAGTGACCCAAGAATATCGAAGATTAGAGACCATGATGGATTATAGAGTAATGCAAAACCATCTGAGACTAAGAGGAATTGAAGAAAAGATGGATGAGGATATAAGAGAAGTGGTGAAAACTGTGTTAGAGTACCTGGGAGGTGATGAAGGGGAATTAGAGTTTGCATTTGATCTAATATACAGAGTCAACTCAAGATACGCAGAGAAGAAAAATCTACCAAGAGATGTGATTGTACAGCTGGTTACAAAAAAAAATCAAAGAAGACATTTTTAAAAAACAGTTTACTGATCCATTGGAGATAGATGGAAAGAAGATAATTATAATGAGAGAACTTCCGAGGGCAATTTTACAGGATAGAAGGAAATATAAGAAATTGGCTGACAAATTAAAGCAACTTGGAATTAGATTCAGATGGGAAATACCACAAGGTCTGTCATTCACCTATAAAGGATCAAGATATGTTATCAAAAATGTTGAAGAACTGTTTAGGTTTAAGGCGGACAATATTGAAGAATTTGGAGAGATTTAATACACGGCACTATGGATTACAAATTCTTATCTTGGAATGTAAATGGACTGAATTCGCCTAACAAAAGAAAAATTGTTAAACATTGGTTAGAAAAGCAAAAATGTAATATAATATGTCTGCAGGAAACTCATATTAAAAAGCAAGATGCTAAATTTCTTATCAATAAAAAATTAGAAGAATTTTATTCGTTGGATACTAAAAAGAAAAAAGGAACTGTGATTTATGCTAGTAAAGAGTTACAACCAAGAGAAATAATCCAAGATGCTTAGGGAAGATATATTGGTGTAGAAATTGAAATGCACCAAAAGAAGACTCTGATAATCAATGTATATGCACCGAATGGGGCGAAAGAGACTTTTTTTCAAGACTTGACAAGAAAATTGGAACAATTGACTTACGAACACGTGATAGTGGCGGGAGACTTTAATGGCACTGTAAATAATAAACTGGATAGACAATCAAAAAGAGGTGACGAGAAAATTGGGAAATTGCCGAAAATCTTTTTTGAAATGGTAGCTCAGGGGAAATTGGAAGATGTTTGGAGAAAGTGGAATGTTAATGTTAAGGACTTTACTTTTTATTCCAATAGACATTGTTCTTTTTCCAGAATAGACATAATTTGGATGTCGGAATAATTGGCATTGAAAAACCAAAAGGTAGAAATTATGCCAAGGCAGAACTCTGAATCTAAAGAATATCTAAAGAAAAACCTAAGCAATTCCAATGGAGAATAAATGAGGATTTATTAGACAAGATTGTGGAGAAAATACGTACAGAGACTCTTAATTACTTCCAGGCAAATTTAAATCAAGGAACATCAATACAAACGGTGTGGGATGCTTATAAAGCTGTAATGAGAGGCCTGCTAATATCATTGAATGTAAAAGAAAAAAAGGAAAAGATGAGCAGGCAGACAGAAGTATTAGAGAAGATTCAACAGAAAGAGAAAGAATTAATTAAAAAGCCTGGAAAAGAGAAGGTAATTAAAGAACTACAAATTTTACGTGAGCAATTGAATGAGAGTCTAATTCAGGAAATGTATTGGAATTTAAAGAAACTACAACAGAAGTCATTTGAAGGAGCAAATAAACCTGGAAAGTTTTTGGGTGGCAATTGAAAAATCAAAAAGAAAGAAGACTTATTAAAAAAATAATAGACGACAATAAGGAAATATTAGATCTTCCTGGACTTAAGAGGGTGTTTTATAAGTATTATGCAAAATTGTTCCAAAAAAAGAATGTAGATCTGGGAAAAGTTGCGAAATATTTACAGGAAGTGCAGCTGCCAAAAATTTCGGAAAAAAGTAAAGAATTGTTGAATGGAAAGATCCAACATGAAGAAATAATTAAAGCGATAGAGGATACAAAGTTGAGAAAAGCTCCGGGACCAGATGGATTTACAGCAAAGTTTTATAAGAATTTAAAAGAGGAGCTGACTCCAATTTTTGGACTTCTATCTAATGAGATAAAAGAAACTAAAATAATACCAGAAACATGGAAAGAAGCCAATATATCACTAATACCAAAAGAAGGTCAAGATTTAACAAACATGAAGAATTACAGGCTGATCTCGCTCCTGAATAATGACTACAAGTTATTTGCTAAAATAATCTCCGAGAGAGTAAAGAAATATTTAGCAGAAGCAGTTCCAGAAGAAAAAGCTGGTTTCTTACCAAATAGACAAATCAGAGACAATCTAAGAATGGTAATCGACGCTGTAGAATATTATGACAAGCATCCTGAAAAAGAAGTGGCCTTTTTATTTGTAGATGTAGAAAAAGCCTTTGACAACTTAAACTGGGACTTTATGTTTCAAATGCTAGAGAAAATGGACATAGGCCTACCTTTTGTAAATACTATCAAGGCAATATATTCGGATCAGAAAGCGGCATTGAATGTAAATAAGGACCTTACTTCATACTTTAAAGTACAAAAGGGAACAAGGCAGGGTTGCCCACTATCCCCATTGTTGTTCATATGGGTTTTAGAAGTATTGTTGGGGAAGATAAGAGAAGACAACGATATCAAGGGCATGAACATTAAAGGCTATTCGTACAAATATAGAGCATTTGCAGATGATGTGATGTTTTTAATAGAAAATCCAAGAGACAACTTACCGCTTCTTATTCAAAGAATAACAGACTTCGGAGATTTGGCAGGATTTTATGTTAATAAGACCAAGACAAAGTTGGTATGCAAAAATATGACAAAACGGGAACAAAATGAACTCCAAGAACAGACACAATCTGAAGTAGTCAAGAAGGTGAAGTATTTGGGAATTGAAATGAAAAATATAGATCTTTATAAGAATAATTACGAGAAACTTTGGTTAAAAGTCAAACAAGACTTGAAAAAATGGGACACTTTGAATCTGTCACTGTTGGGAAGAATATCGGTGGTAAAGATGAATGTTCTACCCCGTTTAATGTTTTTATTTCAGACCATTCCGATATTGAAAGAAATAAAAGTGCTAAATCAGTGGCAAAAAGAGATTTCAAAGTTTGTTTGGGCGGGAAGAAAACCAAGGATCAAAATGAAAATTCCTTGTGATGCCAAAGAAAGAGGAGGATTTCAATTACCAAACTTGAGACTTTACTATGAAGCAATTTGCTTTACCTGGATAGAGCAGTGGATAAACTTGGACAATAAAAAGTTATTAGCGTTGGAAGGACATGATTGTAGATTTGGTTGGCATGCCTATCTCTGGTATGAAAAGACAAAAGCGGATAATTTTTTTAACCATCATTTTATAAGAAGATCACTATATAAGACTTGGTTGAGATATAGAAGATTTTTTTATGAGACGAGACCACTTTGGATTGTACCGGCAGAGGTAATTACACTGTATTCGAGATATAAAGGTGAAGATTGGTTGCCATATAGAGACATTTTGAAAATACTGTGATGAGAAAAAGAGAAGAGCTAGACTTTGAATATGATTGGTTAAAATATGCACAGATTGTAGACTTGTTTAGAACAGATAAAAAAAGATTTGGTTTTAGAGAGGAAAACAACAAGATTGAGGTAGTGTGGGAGGCAAAAGGGGAAAAAATGATATCAAACCTGTATAAAGTTTTATTAAAATGGTTTAAAGAGGATGAATTAGTTAAGGAGCAAATGCTTAAATGGGCAGTAAATATGAATAAGGAGGTGACTATGTCATTTTGGGAATATTTATGGAAAAATTCTATTAAAATATCAACATGTACTAATATAAAAGAAAATTGTTATAAAATGATGTATAGGTGGTACATGACTCCAAAGAAAATAGCATATATGAATGAAAATATGTCTAGTAAATGTTGGAAATGTAAGAAAAAAAGAAGGCTCCTTTTATCATATGTGGTGGACATGCGATGCTGTGACTTTTTGGACAGAAATACATGAAGAAATGCAAAAAATCTTGAAATGTAATTTTAAGAAAGAACCGGAAATACTACTTCTAGGTTTAAAGATGGAAGAAGTAAATCTACAAAAAAAGACTTTGCTATGGTATTTAATCACTACGGCAAGAATGACATATGCACAATACTGGAAACAGGAGAAAATCCCAGATAAATGGGAATGGATACAGAAAGTCCTATTTATGGCAGAAATGGACAAAATAACCCAGAAGTTAAATAATAGAGAAGACAAAGACTTTTTTGAAGAATGGATGGACTTTAAGGATTATTTAGAAAGAAATTGGGATATTAAAAATAATATTTTGTGTTTAGACAATTATTAGGTTAGAACTGTAAGTAAAAAGTGTTACCTTGAAATGTAAAAGTATGGGTCAACAGGGAGAAGCATTGCGGGAAGCCAACAACGGGGGGGGGGGAGGAAGAGTTAAAAGAAATGGATCTGACGGTCGATTGTTAAATGTTGAACTTGTTAATCCAAAATAAAAGTTTTTTGGGAAAAAATCCATGACTGTCATCTGGGTGATTGTTGACCTGTTTTCTAAACAGGCTCACTTCGTCCCTTTTGCTCCTTGCCCACCACAAAGGTTTTGGTGAAGGTGTTTTTGCAACATGTGGTTTGCCTTCACACGCTCCCAAGCAAAATTATCTCTGACAGGGGGACAGAATTCGCTTCCAAGTTTTATGGGGAGCTTTTGAAACTCATGGGGGTAGAATGGGCCATGAGTAGCGCTTATCACCCAGAAACTGATGGGCAGACTGAGCGTGTGAATCAAACTTTGGAACAATATTTACGTTGTTTCACCAACTACCAGCAAGATGATTGGGCAGACTTGCTTCCGTTGGCTGAATTTTGTTACAACAACACGACTCAATCCTCTACGGGAATGTCCCCTTTCAAGGCACTATATGACTACAACAGCCCCCCTATGCTGTTCCTCAAGAGAGATGCCTTGGGCCCGGGGGACCCTGTACAATGGTGTCAGCAACTTAGGGACTCATGGCCGTGGTGCAAAACCTTAGAGGCGGGGAAGGAGGCTTACAAGGCTCAGGCGGATAAGAGAAGAGTGGAGGGTTGGGCTCTGTAGCCTGGTGACTCTGTTTACGTGTCTACTAAGAACATTAAGGTTTTGAGACCCAGCCACAAACTGGGCTGGAAGTTCATTGGCCTGTTTAAGGTCAAAAGTAATCTAATGTTACTGTGGATCTAGAACTTCCGAAAAGCATGTGGAATATCCATTCTGTGTTTCATTTCAGCCTCCTGAAACAGGACCCACGTCCGAGTCCCTGGCGCCCTACAAAGCCAGTGCCCCCCCTCTCATGGTGGAGGGTGAAGAACATTTCAAAGTGTCTAAAATCCTGGACTCTAGACGTAAACGTGGCAAACTGTATTATTTGATTGAATGGGTGGACTTTGGACCCCAGCACTGTGAATGGGTGGAAATAGGGGATATTCAGGCCCCTCAGCTTTTGCGGGAGTTTCACCGGGAGTTTCTGGGAAAACTGGGAGATCTCCTAGGCTAGCCAGGAGATTGATCTTTAGATGGACAGAATGTCAGCTACGCTGCTGGGCTAGCCGAGAGATTGTTCTTTAGGTGGGCAGAATGTCAGCTATGCTGCCATATTGTTTATTAGCCTAGAGTTCGCCTGCCTGACCTGTATACAAGTTGGTGCCACATTCCTTCCCTCTCGCTTCTCTCCCTGTTATCTGCGACCTTGTAGTGTCTCCACTTTAATTAACCGTGAGACTAGTTTAGTTTCTCAGCCTTGGATCGGTTGGGTCATCGGTTCCTCTTTCCCGCCCGCGGGAAACAGGCCGATTGGCCCACAGGAGTGTGTGTGTGGGACCTCTTGACTCTTCTATATCACTATATGCTTGCTCCATGCTCGTCATTCCTAACAGTGACCATGTTATTGCAACCATAGTACTGACAATAAAGCAAAAGCTTTCTTGGGAGTGTGTGCTCCGTTGTTTGGCTGTGGGTCCTGACAGTGGCACTGACACAGAGTGCAGCCACACATACAAAAAAATTAGAATATTCGGGATTCATACCCATATGCAGGCAAAGGGGGTCAGTTCTTGGAAATAGACATTCTTAGCAAATGTAGATGACAGATCAATTGTAATTTATTTTCATTTAACACTGTATCATCATAAAGAAAACTGGTATAAATGAAAAAAATCTATTTCAAATATCTACAGCTAAAATTTTAGGCAGTGAAAAAGCACTTCGTTGACAAGGAGTGTGGAATGATGAATGTTAATTGTCAGAAACTGCTGAATGTCTTTTTTTTTTAGTTGCCACAAACGAATTCACATATCAGAACAAACAATACTGCTAAATAGTCAGGTTTTTTCTTTTGTTAGAACGCACTGGGGAAAAGAAATTAAACAGAAAAAAAACCCTTCCCATCCCCTCTGGAAATTCATATATATTTCAAAGTCTGGAAATTGAAGCAGTATTTAGAACCATAGATGAAGAAATACTGTGGCATTGGTGTAATATACACAATGCACTTCTCTCTTGCTTTTTCTTTTTAAATCTGTAATGTACATCAAATACTTTACAACAATGCATTAACAAAAGGCAAGAAACATTTTGCTGTACAGAGGAAACCCCAAATGCAACTGGAAGCCTAAATTCACAATGGATGAGGAGAGTAAACAAAGTGTGAGAAGCTGTCCCCCCCTCCCCCAAGGTGCATAAACTGCCTTGTTTTCTTGTGCTTAACTCTGGACCCCCTTCTGCTATCTTCCCCTTCTCTCCTACTCCCTTCGGCCACATTCAATGCACAGCACTATTTGTTCTTGAACTCTACATACAAGGTCAACGGTAAAGCTGCCCCCCCCAATATATTTCTATATCTATATATAGAGAGACAGGACTATATAGATACAGAAATAGACCCCTTTTGATAATAACCTCCCCCCAACCCCCAACCCCACACGCTTAGCTTCCAATTCCTTTTAGCTGTCAACAGTATCGTTAAACTTTCCCAGACAGGTTATCTGGGCCTTCCTACGGAACAGGCTTTTGAACAAACTAAATTTGCAGGAAAAGAATGTCTTGTGGTTTGCATGCACATGCACAATCCCCGGAGCCTCTTCTTTGTCTGTTTGTCTGTTTAAATCTTGCCTAGGTTTCAAACCCAGGAATCTGGAGATGCTGGATAGTGGCTTGTTTCATAATTGAGCTCACTGTAGGGTCGTGCGGCTGAATAGAAGTCGACGTAGTTGCCAGTAGACTTAAGTCCCAGATGCATATTGTACTCGCTTGGAGGTGGACGGTGATGCACTTGATCTTCAAAGAAGGACTCATCATAGCTTCTTGTTGAATTCTGAAACGGCTGATATGCTTCATAGTCCTTCCTACTGGGTTCCTGTGGAACTGGCTGTGCTGAAACCTGCCCAACAGAAGAAGAGCCTCAGCTTCTTAGGTAAGACTAGGTTTGCCAAATTCCAGGTCCCCACTTTGAGGTTGCCTGGAATTGCAACTGATCTCCAGACTATGGAGGAGCCGTTCCCCTGGAGGAAATGGCTACTTTGGAGATGGCATTATACCCAGGAGTCGTTTCATAGAAAAAGAGCTAGGGGAACACATTAGCATAACTCATTAGCAAATGCCACACCCCCTGACATCACCGGAAGTGTGTCATAAGGCCACACACCCCACCCCCAACGGTCCCGGCCCGGTGGTGGACCTGCAAGGCCGACGGGAGTGCAAGGAAGCCCCGCAAAGGCCCTCCCTGGCCCCAGGCAGGCAGGGGTGGGGAGAGGCAGGGAGGAAGCAACTTATCCTTCCTCTTCTCCTGCCTCCTCCTGGCTGAATGAGGGCCGGAAGCGGGGCGGCCGTAAGCAGGGGGCGGGTCTTCGTCATGTGCTCCCCCGTACCTCACCCAGGGGAACTGCGATCCCCCCGAAATGACCTCTGATTATACCCCACTGAGGGTCCTCCTCTTGCCTAACCCAGCTCTCCCCAGGCTTTACCCCCAAATCTCCAGGAATTTCCCATCTGAGAGTTGGCGACCCTAGATAAGACTATAACACAGGGAACCAAAGGGCACAGATACGATAATCAGCACTGTTTATGAGACTGGAAATAAGGATACTTCTGGAATCTTGGCAACCATATAAAACATCTTATAGATTTTCAGAATTAATTTCACTGCTTTGTTTTATCTAACCCTAACCCTAACCCTTTACATTTATTACTGTATCTGATGCGTTGGCTAAAGATATGACCAAAGCATTTTGGAATCATAACAGGTTTCAACAAGGTTCCAAAATCTGAATTAAAAGGTGTGGTCAAAATGCTTTCTACCATTTTCCAGGTTGTTCTCCAATGTGTATTCAAGTTTCAGGTAAAGAAGCACACAATACAAACCATCAGTAAATAGTGAGGTACTGAACAGGTGGGAATCCCAAAGTTATGGGATCATCTGAATATCTAATGGCCTCTGATGACAATTGGAGTTAAGTGGTTTCCCTCTTTATACTGGTGGCACCTCTAAACATTTGTCCTCCCTCCCTCATTTAGATAGCAAACCAAATTGCACAAATTGGCTCTTTGTGAATGCTTTGTTGTTGCCAAAGACCCCTAAAAGTACTACGGAATAATTTTGTTTTGAGAATGATATTTTTGAGAAGTCTAAAATTAAAAATGTACTGAGACATTCAGAGGGATGGAAACTATGCAGTTCAAGTTGCTGGTGCTGACTAGGGATGGGCACAAACTGGGAAAATAGAGGTTCTGTTTATGAAGTTTGGGGGAAGATCTGAGATCTTAGCACTTTACAATTGTCTTAGAACTGTTCTATGTTTTTAAATGTGTTCTTAACCCTTTAAGCTGCCCTGAGCCTGCTTTTACGGGGAGGGTTGGGTAAAAATCAAATAGATAAATAAATATTTCCTCCCTCCTTTCTACTGGCAGCAGCTCCCCAAGGCCAGCAGAATGGAAGGGAGGGGAAGATCCATCAAATGCAATTTAAAGGGAACTTGCTGCTTGGACTTCACTCACGCAGCACCTGCTTGAAAAAGCCATTTAAAGGGAACATTCCACAGGGGGAGCGAAACGCATTGCTGAAATGGCTTGCATCCATTTCAGCATGTTCAGGCTGAACAAACATTTTAGCAATCCCTCTCACTCACTCCCCGCTTCCCACCACAAACCCCAGAAACATCTGAAATGATGTGGAGAGTCGTGGGAGGGTTGTGGATGGAGATGATCACGTACCTCTAGTCTGTGAACCATGAACCGGCCATGTTTGTCATGAAATTAGGTTCATGATGAGGTTTGTGCCCATCCCTAAAGCCTTATGTATACTTGGATGGCTGTCAATTCCTTATGAACCTACCTGACCACTGCACTGCAGTTAACTTTGGAGGCCCTGTTCTAGGTGCCCCCCTTTCCGACACTAGGTGGGAAGGTAACCTGCAAGAAGGCCTTCTTGATAGTGGCACCAAAACTCTGCATCTCTCCCTTCAAGGAAATTCTCCTGTCCTCTTCCGCTGCCATCTTCGTTTGCTGTTCCTCAGTGATTCTTTTTCCCATCCCAATGTTTTAGTTGCTGATTCTATTCTATTTTAGCTCTGGTTTTAATTGTTCAAACGATATGTTCAGTAAGCATTTTGTAAAATAAAATAAATAAGGGACAATTGGCATGCCTATACTGGCCAGTATTTTCACTGAAGTGTGCTTCCAAATCATGCATGTATTTTCATTCTGTGAGCCCCGCCCTCACCCAGCAAATAACAGCTTTGAGACTTCACTGAGGAAAACAGCACACGGAACCCCTCCCTGTTCTGCAGCTCTTATCTAGACCAGCCCCCTCCCTACCTGTCAGCTTCCATCATGAAAAACCAGCGGCACATCTCCCAGCCCTCCATCCCGTGAGCAGTCAAAGTCCTTCGACCCTCTTCAGTATGCCACATGGACACATGAAGCTGAGAGTCAGTTCACTGGTCTGTCAGTTAATTGGGCCACTAACTTGCAGCAGCTCTCTGGGGATATCATGTAAGAGGTCTTCTTTAGCATCTTTTTCATATCACCAGATTTCTTTAAAACTGGCATAGTTAGGAATTGAATCTGGGACCTTCTGCATGCCAAGCAGATGCTCTACCATTGAGTCACAGTCATTCCCCAGTGAAATCACAATGATACAGCACAAAAAAGTATTATCCTCCCATTTTTTAATATAGGAGTGTTAGGACATTAACCAAAAATTCTTACTATATTGGATATAGTGAATATCAGAAAATATTGACACCTTAAGAACAACAGAGCCATTCTTGGGGTAGTCCCCTATCCCCTAGGAGCAGCATCTTGAGGACCATTTTTTTTGAGCTGCGGGGGGAGGTGGGAGGTAAGGAAGTCCCATTGGTGTAGATAGAACTTAGTTCCTGTTCTAGTTAGAAAAGCAGTGAATGTGCTGTGACTGCTTACCTGGTTGTGTTTGATATCTTCAGCAGGTGCACCATAAGAATTTCTATACAAAGTAGAAATTGCCGTGTTCTGAGCTAAAGAATAGAGAAAAGAAGACCTGGGTCAGTCAACGTAATAGATTGGCTTTGTGCACCATACTGAAAATGTGCCATAAACCAAATACAACAAAACAAGTCCTATTGGTGTTTGGGATGAAAACTGCATCTTGTCTAAAAGGCTCTAGAATTTGTTGTTGTTGTTCAGTCGCACAAAGCTCTAGTAGCATTGTGTTAGCTCACAATGTATTCACTAACTAAAATTTATCTGAATATAAAGTTAAGGCCAACATTGTCTCATCTTTCTTAAATGGGCAGTATTTTGTATACAAGAATTTAGTACAGTCCTAAAATTAATCCTCATTCTAGGCATCACTCCAAGCTATGGATAGCACTAAAGCGAGGTTTCAACTTTCAAAATAAACAATCAAATGATGGTTAAAAAACATTTTTCAGTTTCTGTCTTTATAATTTTCCCAGCTGTGGATGCAGCAACCTCTGAAGCAAAACAAATAACTAAAATTCTGGTTTGCCATAACAAATGTCATGTCGAGCCAAAGTTAGCACAAACCTATTCCCCTGGCCAGCTGGCTGATTGAACTCCATGGATTTCCTGTTCAGACCTTACACCAAATGATAAGTTTCCTTAGCTCTGGTTTGTATAATACCTGTCTATTTAACTGGAACACAAAAGATATCAAAAGTGAGATTTTAAAAAAAATCAATGTTATTAAACAGAAGCCCCTTGTGGGCAAAAGTTAATCTGTAACCTGCTGCTGTATTCCCTTGTTTCGAAATGTTATGTTGATGAAGCTCTTACATAATCCTACAAAACATGTAAGTTTATAAACTGTGCTCTGGTGTAGGGTTAGGGACAGAAATTAAGATCTTAAAAGACATACCCTGAAGAGTAAGAACAAAGCGTCAAGATTATACAATACTAACGAACCTCCTGAGAACAAATGGTATAACATATAGATGGCTGATGGCAGAAGGTGTATTATTTACATATGCAGGTAAAAGACAAAAGATTAATTCAATATTTAAAATAGAAAATTTTCTGGAAAGGTATGGAAGAGAAATGGGGATGCAGGAAGAAGTGTCTAGTGAAACAGATGAAGAAGCACAAGAAGAAGGAGCTACCAGGGTTGAAAAAATTTCCCATCACAAATAATAACAAGACAACAACAAAGAAAGAAAGTTGCAGAACTAAAAGAGAAAAGAGATGGAAAGTAAAAAAAAATCACCCCTGCTCTAGAGCATCCAAGATCTTTTAGATTCCTCATGTCAAGAGGATGCCCCATCCCATTTCCCCCCAAGTGAAATCCCCACATCTGCTCCCACTCTGTCTTGCATGGTCTGTCGGCAAGAGAAAGGGTGAGGAGATAATGTACCCCCTACAGGAAGGCATCCCAAACAGGCAAGACATTCCCTCATGCAGGGCTCTCTGTGGCATCTCCTGTCTCCCCCTCCTTCCCAGCCCACCACAACATGACTTCAGAAAGCAGCCGATACTTCCTAGCCATAACTGTCCAGTCCCCTAACATTGCTATGACCCCTGACCTGGATAGCCCTAGCTAGCTTGAACTCATCTGATCTCATCAGCTAAGCAGGAGCAGTAGTAGTATTTGGATGGCAGACCAGCGGAATAACAGGCAGACAATGGCAAACCACCTCTGGAAATCTCTTGCCTTGAAAACCCCACCAGGGGTCGCCATAAATTGGCTGTGACTTGGCAAAACAAACCAACCTGCTGAATAATCGGCTGCTTCTGAAAGCGTCATTTAGGAAAGAAAAGCTCTTAATTAGGTAAAGTGTGCCAACTGAGAAGAGAGAAAAATTAGACTGCTTAAGGATAAAACAAAGTTGTGATGAAGGGGGGGGGGGGGGGAGAGAAAGTCCAGGTGGTTGGAGTAGTCCTGTGATGTGCGGTCGGCTGATTATTCGTATTCATGCCAAGAGCAATAGCATTAGTTGCAAAGCACCAATTAAAGATGCAAATCCAGGGAAGGAATATCAAAACCAAAGTGGCTAGTACAAGTCATGTTTATACCTTTCTGTCCAGAAAAAAAGTATTCTGAGAGCATTTTCCCCTATGCATGACAAAACCCATTAGGATGCAAACATCATTCCTATATGAAGTTTTATTACTGACTTAAACACTTCATCCTAGGGACTGAAACAGGAATTTCCTACCTACTCCCGCAGCATCTTATAGCTCGCAATGCCAACAGAGACCTGCTTTAATTAAATACAGAAAAAAATGGATGGCAAAGTGTAAAAGGAATTTAGAAGGAATTTCTGTGGTCATGACAGGGACAGATCAAATGGCACCATAACGATAAACAATACAAAATACATGTACATTGGAAATGAAGATTTTTTACAATGTTCAGAGCCTGTAATGCGTATATTCAACAGACATGAAGAACAACTTGTCACATGTTGTTTTTTGTTCTGTTAATCATGTTTTGTGTGAGATATGCAATTGTTGTCTCACCTGTCATTGTATCTTTCCTAGAAGTGTGTTCTCCTTTATTTCCATGGTAAGTAGCATTTGTTCCAGTGGATTCGTAGTCTGTTTTTCTTTCTTTTAAGCTAATCATTTCCCGAGGTGAGGCTGGGGCACTTGCTACAAAAGAGGAACAGGTTCAAGGTTTTAAACCTCCCATCAAATCTGCGTATACAAGATCTGCCTCTGGTGAACACACACGCGCACACACACACACACACACACACACAGGAGAGGGAAGGAAATGCTGTTATCATCAGCTGTCTGAAGAATCACATACTAAATATCACCATTTTCACAGATGGCTTGAACACGTATCAGAGCTGAAGCAACAAGAGGACATTCAATGGGTGGTTAGAATGTCAGGCTACATCTGCGGAGGTTAAGTCCTGCTCATGGTGAGGCTCAGTGTGCATGGTATTGGGCGTGCCATTCTCTCTCAACCTAACCTACCTCAAAGTGTTGTTCTGAAGCACATCATGTGCCACCTGAGCTCCCTGGAGGAACGGTAGGATAAACATGTAAATAAACAAATACCTGTATCCAACCACACCTTCCAAAGGATAATGACGTTTTGAAAGAAGGGAAAGTGATTTCTGCTGACTCTTCCCACTTTATCCCCATGCATACATACACATACATACACATGAAGCTGCCTTATACGGCATCAGACCATTTGTCCATCAAGAATGGCACTATTTACTCAGACTGCCAGGGTCTCAGGTAGAGGTCTTTCACACCTTGAAGGGCCTTTTTTTGTTTTTGTTTTATGTCTGTTGTGCCCCTCCTCTCCCAAACAAATGTCAAGAGTCAATGGGCTGCAGTGGAAGAAATCACAAACAACTCTGAAAAAACTTAGTAATTCCCAAAAGGCTCAGATTTGCAAACTCAGATAACATTAAATGGAATTGGGAATTAAATGATGCAGCAAGGACCATCTGCATACACAATGTAGTCTTCAGGTAGATACCGGGTTTACATTCCCAGTAGCAAGTACGCAGTTTTGTTCAAAAGAGTTGACCATGTGAACACAACAATTCATAGCATGTGATTCATAGCTTGGGGGGGGGATATCTCAGTGCACCCACTGGAATGTGGTGTGCCGCATGGAGCGATTATCTCCCAATGTTGTTTAATACCTATATGCAGCTGCTCACCCAGGTTATCTGGAGGAATGGGCAGCTCTATCTACTGATGGACAGCTGCCCAGGCTCTTCCCCCAAAAACCTGGACAGGGCATTACAAGCTATGGCCGGATGGTTGCAATGGAGCCATCTGAAACTGAATCCATCGAAGATGGAGGTCCTGCACCTGGGCTACAGGGGATTGGGACTAGGAATTGGGCTCCCCACTGGTACTGGCATCAAAGGTGAAGAGCCTGGGGGTGCTCCTGGATGACTTGTTGACTATGGAGGCCCAGGTCACCACCACTGCCAGGTCTGCCTTTTTTCATCTAAGACAGCTGGCCCCAGGACCTGGCTACAGTGACCCATGCAATGGTCACTTCCAGACTGGATTACTGTAAATCTCTCTATGTGGTGCTGCCCTTGGCTCTGCTCTGGAAACTGCAGCTGGAGCAGAACACAGCAGCATGGGCGTTGACTTTGTCGTCTGTGTGGACGTGTATCCACCCTGTGATGTGTGACCAGCACTGGCTGCCTATTGAGTAGCGGATCCGTTTCAAGGCCTTAGATGGGTTAGGGTCTTGCATATCTTTGAGACTGCCTCTCCCCTTATGAGCCCCATAGGTCGCTACAATCTGCAAACCAGCATCTCCTGATGGTCCCTGGCCCCAGGGAAGTCCGTCTTGCCTCATCTACCTGGTGGAATGAGCTCCCGTATGAGATCAGGGCCCAGAAGGACCCTTTATGGTTCTGCAGGGCTTGAAAGACGGAGCTCTTCCGCCAGGCTTTTAGCAGAGGCAGTGGGCATCCACACTTTATTGGGCCTCCGCCCCCAGTAATCCAGATCTGAACCCCAATTTGAGGTAGACCACATCTGTTGAGGCTCAAGTACCGGAATGTACAATTTGTATTTTAACTCTGATGCATTTTAATTGGTTTTAACTGTTATTTGCATTGTTAGTTGGTATGATGGAACCCGCCCTGAGCCTGCTATGCAGGGAGGGTGGGATATATATAAAAATAAATAAATAAATAAACCCCCCAGGGTTCTGAGACTGAAAATCCATGTGCTGCCCCTTTGAGAAAAAGTAGTGATTGTGCATATTGGGATTGCTGTGCTTACTGTGTTTGTGGTCGTCATGGTTAATTACTGAAAGGACTACGGAGATTAGTGCCAGTACCAAATGGAGAAGTATAGTGGCTACTGAAAGAGGGGGCTTCCAGGTTTAGTCCTCTAGGGCCCATCAGTTCAATACATACTAGTCAGTGTGGATCAAAACCATTGGATGAGACTTACCTGAACGATTGTTGGGAGACATGCGCACGGGAGAGATGGAGGGTGTGCGTGATGACGAGTATGGTCTCTGCCGATCCCTCTCTATTGTTGAAGATGAGGCTACAAAGTGATATTGTGACCATCCATCCTGCAAGACACCCACACACAAGGAAGTTAGTTGTTATACCCTTTCTCTATCATAATGGCTCACAATCACCTTCCCTCCCTCTCCCCGCAACAGGCACCTTGTGAGGTAGGTGGGGCTGAGAGAGCTCTGAGAGAACTGTGACTGGCCCAAGGTCACCCAGCAGGCTTCATGTGGAGGAGCGGAGAGCCACCTACACCACACTGGCTCTCCGAAAATGACCCCCCCCAAAAAGTGAACAACCTAAGGTGTACCACGTATGCTACTTCAGGAGTATATTTACATGTTCCAAGTTCATTGCTATGGATAAAGCGCTTAAAATGTTGTCTCTTACAGAGTCATCTGTTTTTCATTAACAGGGCTACTCTCCCACATTCTTCAGTTCTCCCTTGCTACTGGGATATTTTTATCTTTATTATGGGTGCTTTATTATAGGTTGATCAGCTTTCTGTGGATGATCAAAGGTTGATGCTGCACCCTCTAACCCAACTTACACACAATGGAAGGTGAGTTGTACATGTATTAAAAGGCCTGCCTCTCCTGGAAAGAGGTTCGTTTACAGATGTATAAAAATATGAGTTAACATCGGATACACCAAATGCTTCCTATCTAAGCACAGTAAAAAGAAGATGACAAAATGCCCGGAGTGTTACCATCCTTTAAGTCCTGTCTGTCTGTCTGTCTAGTACTCCTCATACAACTATTGCCTGTCTGTCTGTCTAGTACTGCTCATACAACTATTGCCTTACAACTATTGTCTGGGTGGGAAGAATGACATATTGAGTGACACTTCTTTTCCCATTCCTGGGTGACTGGCAAATGGGAAAAGTTCTTTGGTTTATTTATATACCAACAAATTCCCAAGAACTAATTTCTTATGAAGAAAGTATTAATTTTAGATAGCATTCCTCAGGGAAAAGTGGACATATTTGGCTAGATCTAAAACTGCTGTGCTCTGATTGGATCTTGGAAAGCCACTGCAATTGGTTGGCAGGTGTTCAGCATGGGGGAGGGTATGGTTTCATAGATGGGCTGACAACATGTTATTGGAGAAGACAGTGAATTTCAATGTCCTGCCTTCACTTTCTGGCTATGGTATTCCACAATATGGCTGTACAAACCTACTCTTAGTACTACCAAAGGTTAATCTCAGAAATTGCTCAGAAGTTGCTCAACTGTTAATCTCAGAAGTTGCTTAGAAGAAACTGGAACAAACTTTCAACTGTAATTTGATTTTTTATCACAGTACTGCCATCTTGCTTCTTGCTGAGATCTTATAACACAACCCTCTTTGGGTCAGTCTGCAATTTCATTTGGTAATGAGGAAAAGTGCTACTTGATGCCAATAATGATCTGTCAGACCAAAGCCACTGGGGTATAAGCTTCAAGTTGCACATCCTTCTTTTTATGTGTGTGTGTGAGAGAGAGTGTGCCTGACAGGCCCCTACAACATTTCCCAGGGTTCTTCCTCAAAAATCTGTCAGGGGCCTTCCTTCAGTCTAAGAAAACTACCCTGTTCTCATTTTAGGGGTAAACCAGTCAGTAACAAATTCCTTAGACCTCCTTTATGAACAATGTCAAAAGCTATTAATGTTAAACTAATTTTTAGAACCAAAAAGGGACAATTTCCCTTCATTAGTTTGTTTCAGCTCTAGTGCTTATAATGAAATTTAATTAAATTGATTTGGATACTTAAAAGGTACAGCATATAAGGGTCTCCTTGCAGAGAGCAAGCAAATCTCTCCAAAAGCAAAAGCTTTACCAAATGCATTTCTGAAGATTTTTTACTTGAGTCCATCCTACTTCAGTAAAGCAAAAATAAGACAAAAATACATATTTGAACATTCAGGTCATGGTAGGGATGATATTATTATTTGTTGTTCAGTTGCACAGTCGAGTCTGACTGTTCGCAACCCCATGGACCATATCACACCAGGCCCTCCTGTCTTCCGTTGTGTTCCGGAGTTAGCTTAATCTCATGTTCATTATTAGTCCCTCCACTTAATTAACAAGTAATAACTATGCATTAAAAGGGGAAGGACAAATTCCGGTTGATGGTGCATTAGCAGACTCACGTCCCAGACCTCCAAGGGGTGAAGCTGTGCTCCGGCCGAAGGAGGGGGTGCCCAGGTTCGTCACCCCCCCAGGGACCCGGCTGAAGGGGCCCTGGCCAGGGGACTTTTGAGAGGTCGCCTCTTCGCTGGCACAATGCCAGGGAATTGAGGCACCTCTCCGTCCCGAAGGTTCTTCGTGCCATGAGGCCGAATGGACACAAGTGACGCTGACCGGGGCAAACGCAGGAGGTCGAGCGGCAGAAATGATCATTAAAAGAGGTCTGAGGACCAACTATGAATGTGAGTCTAATGTAAATGGCGGTTAAAGAGAAAAGAATGCTCCCTACCCCATTCTGTTAAACGGAAAGTGAGACGGGCGGGGGAGGGATGCCTCTCAACTGCATGAACTGTTGAGCGAATTGAGGGGGGGAGAGCAGAAGAGAAAGCGTGCAAAACTGTTAAGAAATACTCACCAAGGCGAATTCGAGCATTTGGGCACATATTCAGAGAACTTTAAAATACTTGTTAAAGTAAACAAACAAAAAAGATGGCGGGGAAGAGGACGGAGAAAGAGAAACTTCTGAAATCGAAACTAACGGTCCTTAACCCGAAGGAACCAACAAGCTGGCAAAGACTTTGGTAGAATCCATGCGCCCCCTACTGGACCAGATGAATAACATCAAGGAGCAGATGTCAACAATGACCCAGTGTATCACCACACAGCAAACACAGATAAACGAGACTCTTAAAATGATGAATGAAACAGCTGTGAAGGTGAAAGAAGTGGACGCCACTGCACAAAAGGTGAAAAAGAAAGTTCAAAAGCTGGAAAAGAAGCAAATTTCTACATATGATCAACTGCTACAATTACAAATAGTGAAATATTGGCCCCAGTCACAGATATGAAGGCGCAATGTCTGTTAAACAATATGGATATGGCCTATAGGTCATATTCTGGATATATAAAGAAAAATAATCTGCCTGGGGAAATTGTGATAAGATTCTCAAAGAGGCATGTGAGGGATACAATCTGGAGCACCCCTGAAAATGGGGGAGAATACCATCAGAACATTGAAAGATATTCCATTTGAGATAAGACAAAGGAGAAAAAATATATATAAAGAATTAACTCTTTTTCTACAGACAAATGCAATTGGATATAGATGGTTAACTCCAGAAGACGTAACCTTCAAAATCAAGGACAAAAAAAGAAAAGATTGACTCTGTTCAGAAAGCATGGGAATTTTTAAGAGTCCAGTTGGGTGAGCCAGGGGAGGAAGGGAAAAAAGGGATGGACAGTAAGTCCGATGAAGAGCTGGACTCGGAATCCTCCGGAGAGGACTCTCTTTCAGAGAAAGGGGTGGCAGCCCTTAAAAGTCCTTATAAGATCCAGAAGAGATTAGGCAAGGAGAAGTTAAGGCTGAAGGACTCCGAATTGTGCCTTTATAAAATGTTGAAATGAGATGCTCTGGGGTATTTCTGTATGACAGTTAAACTTTAAACTTAAACGTGGGAAAGTTAATGATATTTGACCCAGTTGATAGCAAGATTTAATGAGATTAAGACTAAATGTTTGTTTAAATTGGTGAGGGGACCTCCTCTCTTGGGTTTTTAGTTAGTAGTGGGTATCTTTCTTTATCCCCTAATTGTAGTCCCCTTTCCTATTTTCTGTTGTCGTTTGTAGTGTTAATAAAAATGTAATAAAAAATCCCCTCCGGGGCCATAAAAAAGGGGGGGGGGGAGAGTAATTTCAGTTCCATAGTTATTTCAACATTTCATACAGGCTTGGATCCATTAGGGTTGCTAACCTTCTGGTGGGGCCTGGGGCGCAGAACTTACAATTGATCTCTAGGCTAGAGAAATCAGTTTCCCTGGGGGGAAATGGCTGCTTTGGATGGTGGACTCTGGCACTATACACTACAAAGGTCCCTCCCCAAGTTCCACCCCCAAATCTCCAGGAATTTTCCAACCCAGAGTTAGCAATCATGTATCCCACGGTAAATCTCCACTGACAGAAAGGCTTTCAGTCAATGAAACATGATTCCTCTGGCCCCAGAGCTTCATAGTCCACACTGTCAATGTATTAGGACATGGCATTCCCCAACTGTTTATCTCCTTGTGGGAACCCCTAACCCTGTGAAATTCTGTGTCTTTCTGATCCATGACAGAAGAGGTAAACTGGATTTGGGGTGGATCCATAAACTGTAAGAAAAGTTCAGGCTCCTGTGAGTTAAATGCCCATTGAAGCTCTTTTATTCTTAGGTACAGACTATCCAGCAGCACTAGTTTTTAAAAGCAGAATAGAAAGGGAATAGGCTATTCATCTTTGTCTAATGAACCGTGAGTGTTTTTAGACTTTTCAACAACACCCTCCTGTACTACAAGAAGCAGTTCTGGTGTACAGTTTCTCAAGGTCCTTACAAATGTTATTTATTAATGCATTACTTTATTGATAGTAGTGCCAACAAAATATTAACCAGGCATGGGCATTCCTCTGAACTGAAGCATGCACTGAATAAACAAAACAACAACAATAATAATAAAAAGAAGAGCAGGCCTTGTTTCAAAATAAAGCAGGGAAGTGTTTGTGGACTGCCTACAATGAAAGCAAGAACAAAATGAGAGAAAAAAGATACTGTCAAAAATAAGGTTACACAGAAGGTCTACAAGAGATGATATGTGTTTAATGTGTTTAAGTGTTTAAGTGCATAGTAAGAATCTTTTCATGCTCTACTGAATTCCCCATGTGAATGAAAACCAGAATAGACAAGATGCTGGGAGATACATGGATGGACAGCACAAGCATCTCTTTTTGGTGGACAGCAGCCAAATGGGAGCCCTAACTAGCATCAAGACCATGGCCCAGGATCATACTATTAATCATACTATATCTGCCTACCAGTACTCAGTATTAGGACAGATATCCTGCTAATATCTTTGAGAATTTATATTTGATTCACTGATGTAAAATGTACATTCAAACCTTCACAGATTACTTTACAAAACCCTTGGATCTGATTGCAGGACTCTTAGGTCATATAGTCATGTCCTGAGGCAGAAGCACCTGACATCAATGACTGTCAAGACTTCAAAAATCAAAGGTTTGATTCTTTCATTCTAGTTAATTTACTGATACCTTTTATTTATTTATTTATTTATTTATTGAATTTATTGGTTGCCCTCTCCAAAGCGGGCTCAGGGTGGCTAACAGATGAGGCACGTATGCCAAGATTAATACAATTAAAAGCAGAATAAAAC
The DNA here is from genome assembly GCF_001447785.1 of Gekko japonicus. Lineage (NCBI taxonomy): Eukaryota > Metazoa > Chordata > Lepidosauria > Squamata > Gekkonidae > Gekko > Gekko japonicus. Next base: position 45,919 of record NW_015159752.1, read on the forward strand.
AATCATTATACAATGCAATAAATTGCAGGTGCTCTAGTTGTCACAAAAGTCCTTAATAGCAAGATGGGGCTCTGGTAAGGATGGTCCCAGAACAACAAAGTAACAGAGTAAGTTCCAGGCGGCTCCCTGATGGTACCCACTCCAATTGGTGGTGGTGGTGCAGTGATGGTACAGTGAGGGTGCAATGGTGGTGGTGGCTCCTACTCAAAAACCTGGCAGAAGAGCCTGGATCTCCTCCGGGAGCTCATCCCACCAGGTAGGAGCTGCCACCGAAAAGGCCTTGGCCCTGGTTGCAGCAAGTTTGGTATCTTTGGGGTCTGGAGGTATGCCGGACCCTGGCTTTAAAGGTAAGAACCAGCACTTTGAAGCAAACCCGGAACGCTACTGGCAGCCAGTGCAGTGCTTTCAGCACAGGTCTGATATGGTCACGCCTAGAGAGACCCATCAACAGCCTGGTCGCAGCATTCTGCACTAGCTGCAGCTTCCGGATTTGCAACAGGGGCAGCCCCATGTAGAGAGCATTACAGTAGTCTAGCCTTGAGGTGACCGTCACATGGATCACTGTTGCCAGATCATAGCGGTCAAGGAAGGGAACCAACTGCCGAGTCAGCCGAAGATGGTAAAAGGCCGACTTAGCAGTGGCTGCCACCTAGGCCTCCATCGTTAAAGAGGAGTCCAGGAGCACACACAAACTCCTAACCTCCAATGCTGGCACCAAAGGCGCCCCATCGAAGGTCGGGAGAGGGAGCCCCAAACCCGAACCGATCCGACTCAGGCCCAGGACCTCCGTCTTTGCCGGGTTTAGTTTCAACCTACTCAGCCTGAGCCAACCAGCCACACCCGGTGAAGGTCATCTGAGCCGGAGTTCGACTGGCCGCCCAACATCAGATAGAGCTGGGTGTCATCTGCATATTGGTGACATCCAAACCCACAGCTCCAGGCAATCTGGGCAAAGGGGCGCATGTAGATGTTAAACAACATCGGGGACAGCACTGCCCCGAGGCACCCCACAATCAAGAGGATGCCACCGGGACCGCTGATCCCCTATCGCCACCCTTTGTCCCTGACCTTGGAGAAAAGAGGCAAGCCATTGAAAGGCAAGCCCCTGAGTCACCATGTCGGCGAGGCGGTGGACCAGCAACTGGTGGTTGAGCGTGTCAAACGCGGCCGACAGATCTAACAGCAACTGTGCCGCCACACCACCTCGATCCAGATGCCTTCGGAGGTCGTCAGTCAGGGCGACCAGCACTGTCTCTGTCCCATGACCTGGGCGGAAGCCGTACTGGAAAGGATCTAGGACAGAAGCATCATCCAGAAAGCCCTGTAGCTGTAACACCACTGCCCTCTCAATAATTTTGCCCGAATAGGGCAAATTGGACACCGGTCTATAGTTGGCCAATTCGGCCGGGCCCAGAGATGTTTTTTTCAAGAGAACGAGGACCAATACGTAGCCTCCTGTTTGAGATACTCTGAAAACCAAAACCCTGTTAATTCTCAGGGTTCACACATACTAGACCCAGAGAATGATAGGAAGCATTTGATCCCTCTCCTTATCTGCAATTTATTTCATGCTTCTCTGTGCCTTGCTTTCCAACCTACCTGAACAAATGCCCCTTTCTCTTTTTTTACAGAACTGGTCATCAATGGTCCAGCACAATGCTGGACAACTGATGGAAACTTAAGAGCAGAACAGTGTTTGATACACCAGAAACCCTGATGCGAGAGAGAACTTGATGCTTCAAGGCACCTCCAACCATCAGTGGGCTCCCATAATTCAATTAAGTGGAAATTTCTAAAGAGCTATACCCAATAATTTCTTTCTAATGAGTAATTAGGGAGGTCTGAAAAACATGACAAGCATTGCTTTACCTATCCATAATTAATTATTGATTTCCTGTTATTGCGAATGCAAGGATGACAAAACTTAATCTAATCAATAACACAGCCATAAGGAAAGCAAACAGTGTGTGAAGGAGAGAACCTCAGACATAACAGAAGCTCATTATTCACACTGTTGATGTTATGTAAAGAGCAAAATAATAAAACCTTTTAAAGCACCTCTATCAAATGATGTTAGTCTTTTTCAAAGATGTTCACTTCATGCATCACTTGCAAACCTATTTGCATCCCTACAGAACTCTGGAAATCTGGTTCAAGTTGGTTTGCAAAACTGACAGAAAGAAATGTGGATGAGAAGGAGGAGGTGGCTTTGTTGCAACTGATGAACTGCAAGCTACCAGCAAGGATTTATTTATTCATCCATTCCATTTATACCCCACCGTCCCCGCCAAAGCAGGCTCAGAGTGGTTTACAAAAGATAAAACATAAAACAATTATAACACAGATAAAAACCATCTAAGGTCCTGGTCACACCAGCAAGATAACCCAGGGGCGAAGTGAGGCTTTTTGCTCTGGAGCAAATTGAAGTGCAGTATCGCGATCAGACGGTTTCCCCAAGGCTCCGTGCACATGCCCTCAGCCACGATCACACATCGACGGTGAAGCATGGCAAAGGGGGTGGAGAAGCAGCATGGCGTGATCACAGTGTCTGTAGTGGAGCTGAATAATCCTTCCCCTTCAAAGGGAAGGTCTTCCACTTTTGATAGGGTGTCCTGTTGGAGGGGAGTAGAACGCAGCCAAGAGTGGTGGCACAGAGTTATGGCTGAAGTGAGGGTTTTGCCCAAAATGTCCAATGTGTGCTTGACTGAATTTAACTGCTGTTTTGCCAGTAGCATTCCCTCTTTTTGTATGCGCCTAGCCTAGTGGGTCATATCTTCAGGGAGGGATGTAATAAATTCAGAAAGTTGCTCCCAGAGGGCATATTTGTTTCTGCCCAGACAGGCAGTGTAATTGGAGGTTTTGATGCCTAAAGCACCTGCAGAGTAAAATTTGCAACCCAGAGAGTCTAGCTTCTTTCCCTCCTTGTCAGGAGGTGTGGAGTGGGTGAGGTGGAGGAGGAGGTGAGCACTACTGAATTAGGTTTGGGGTGTGTGAACAGGGATTCTGCTCCCGCTTCTTGGATTTTATACATATGATCAATTCTCTGAGATGAAATAGAAGGACTGGAGACTGGGTGAGACTGGGGGTCTTGGCAGCCTGGAGGAGGACTGAAGCAACAGCTGTTGAGGTGTCCATTTGAACGATGTCAAAAATCGTATCCATAACAGTGCGTGTGTGTGGGGGGGGTTGCAATGTGGATCGGTTTAACATGTGAGCCATAAGTTTGATGAAGTCACCATAGGATTTCTGTTCTTCTAATGGGGAGATAGGGAGATCATCCATCACTTTAGGTGTTGGGCATGAATCGGAGATGGATCATGAATCCCCTGATCCATGAGTGGAGTTGTTGGCTGACTCTCCAGTGTCAGACTGGTTCGAAGGGTGTGTTGGTGTTGGGGCTCTCGGTGCTGGTGGTATCAGTACCAAGGGAGTGTCAGTATTCTATGTATAGTGTTAAGTCATGCTGTAGATCTGAGGCATCTAACTGACAGGAGCTGACAGCTCTAAGTGTCATGAGAGCTGGCCCTGACCGGTTCTAGCTGGCTACTGCTAGAGCTAATTAGCACTGAGTCACAGTGACTCAGCATTGGCTGTGATTGGCCAGTGGTTGTATATATTCAGTGATGTACAGAACTGTTCATTCCTTCTTGGAATGCGAGCGCAGCGGAGCATTACGTCACTCAGTGTAAAGATTTGGTGAGAGGCTTATATAATAAACTGTATATTATTTGTACATAAGCCTGAGAGACTCCAGTCTTTATTGGATACCATTGCACCCATGTTTGGTCTGCTGTGGGCTAACACTGCGCAATATTGACAGGGTTATGGGCCCAGACCGCGGTTAGCTGTGCAGAGGACGTGTGGTGTGAAAGGATTGAGTATCCAGAGCACTGAG
>NW_015159752.1:50223-50383 GCF_001447785.1 Gekko japonicus
AGTTTATCTTCAAACTAACATTGGCTCATTGATCTCACTGACTCGTCGCTTATACAGGACTGTTCAACTGCCTGGTGTGTCAGTAAGCCAGCATTTGAAAGCTTTAACAGACTTGTTCATGGAGTTGCAGGAGTGGGGCAAGGTCTTCAGTGAGGAGGAC
>NW_015159752.1:52514-69237 GCF_001447785.1 Gekko japonicus
GGTGCAGTAAATAAAGGTTGATCGCAACAGGGATGTTTACTGTGACCAACAAAACAAAATAACAAAGTGATTGTATGCTTGTAAATACAAAATGTGATGTAAATGTAAGTGTGTAAATATGTAATGGTGTGAGGCTTGATATAGCTAACCATTGTACATGACAACATGTGGCTGACTTATTAACTTGATGCCTCTATGTGAGAAAGTTTGAAGTGCTGAAGCACAAATTTGGTATGGCAGCTATGACTTAAAGGGGGAGTGTCAGTATTCTATGTATAGTGTTAAGTCATGCTGTAGATCTGAGGCATCTAACTGACAGGAGCTGACAGCTCTAAGTGTCATGAGAGCTGGCTCTGACCGGTTCTAGCTGGCTACTGCTAGAGCTAATTAGCACTGAGTCACAGTGACTCAGCATTGGCTGTGATTGGCCAGTGGTTGTATATATTCAGTGATGTACAGAACTGTTCATTCCTTCTTGGAATGCGAGCGCAGCGGAGCATTACGTCACTCAGTGTAAAGATTTGGTGAGAGGCTTGTATAATAAACTGTATATTATTTGTACATAAGCCTGAGAGACTCCAGTCTTTATTGGATACCATTGCACCCATGTTTGGTCTGCTGTGGGCTAACACCGCGCAATATTGACAGGGAGATGTTTTGGTTTTCACTGTGCACTTGTAAGGCCAAGACATTGGTTGTGGGGTTGTCTCTGGTCTTGGAGTAGGATCTTGGTATCAAGACAGGAGGGGAGAGGTGGACTGTCTATCCCAACCCATCAGTGTCTGGCCCAAAAGCCAGGGGATGGTAGAAGAAAGTGGGTAGGCTCCATACAGGTACTGCCACTGTCTCTGATCCCATGGTGATCAGGGCCTATCATTGACAAAATGATGATGGGAGGTGTGTGGAGAGGCAGGATGAAAGGAGCCAGCATTCCAATCCCTGCTGTCAGCATGGATGCTTTCGGTGCTGGTGGAATGGGATTTCTGGGTTAAATCCATCTTGTGGTCAGAATCAGAGTTGTATCAGTTGTGCCAAAGGTGATGCCGCTCTGAATAGGCAAGTCGAGTAGTTTAAGAGGGGGAGTGGGTGAAGGCTCCAACACATGGTGTTGTGTTGGGTTAGCCTTGAATGGAGAGCTTTTGGGCTTCTCTGTATCTTTCTTTCACTTCTTTACCTTGACCGGCTTAGCAGGAGTAGGGTTATCTGATTCAGTGGCCAGGACTGGGCATTTTGGCACTGGTTGATTAGCATCAGAAGGAGTCAGTATCGGTGACATTGCCACCATTGATATCGAGGCTTGACATTGATGCATGGCTGGAGGTCTCTTGTGATGATGCCATCGGAGGCGAAAATGCCGATTTGAGGAGCGCAGTATGAAGTCTGGCTGCTCGACTTTTTCTTGTATGTTTGGAAAATTTAGAGGAATGCATGCAGGACTCCACATAGTGTGCTTCCCCAAGGCAGAGCAGGAAGAGGGTGCGATTTTGCAACCACACTTCAGGCAATGTTTGAAAACCCCCCTCACATTTGGCCATGGTGCAGTCTGGGTGGTGGTGGTGAGAGGGGGATCAGGGCTATGTAAAGTCATGAAACTTGTTCATTTTAGGTTCAAGGAGAATTGTCTGAAGGAGGTAGTTTTTGAAGAAATTGTAGTTAACAACTGAAGCAAGGAGAAAGGTCTGAATGGCACGGCAATCAGAAGAAAACTGGTGGGATCCTCGTGCCCTTCCCTGTTCGTCGGAGCCCCCTGCGCATGACACAGGGTAAAGGCATGAAAAATGCCTTTTAGTTTTATACGTTACTGATCGGGATCAATGCAGGTGCAGTATATCCCAAAAGAGACTATGAAGATGATCAAAACAAGTAAATAAACAAAAACCCTGAGCCTTTTATGAACATTAAGAACATTAAGAAAGATACTGTGGTCCATTCAAGATGGACGGACTCTGGAAGCAGGACTGCCCCAACCGTCATACCCCAGCACAAGCACAGTTTCAGCAGCAGTAGGAATTCCCTCCTCCTCCTCCTTCATTCTTTCCCCAAGGTAAGGCTCCCCCTGTGCAAAACCCTTGATTTCCACAGCCACAACACAAGCAAGGACAGTACCTCCTCCGTTCCAGATGATGGAACAAGAATATGCATAGGGGAATCAGGGGCATGGTCTTTCTAGTTCCCCACTCGCCGAGCCCTTAGTAAAATTAAGAGTGGACGGCAATACCTTTTCAACACTTGTAGATTCTGATGCCACCTTCTCTTCTCTGCCAGTCAGGCCCCCGTGTCTCAGGCTTTCCTCTCACTATACCCAAATCATCAAGGTAGACAGGAACCCTACCCTGCAACGCTTCCTGCAAGAGTGTGATGTAGTAATAGATGGACATTTGATATCCCATTCCTTTCTTTTGACTCCAGTGGCCCTCCTTGGTAGAGATTTGCTCTGTAAAATGGGAGCACACTTCAGCTTCAGTGAAGACAGAATTATCATGGAACTCCAATCCAGCCCTCAATACCTCGTGGCTCTCTGCTCTGCCAAGTCCGGACGTCCTGCATCACAGTATATCCAGCCTACCTGGGGTGAATCCTGAAGTCTGGGCCGAGGTTGGCTCCCCTGCCCTGGTGATCCATGCTCCCTTAGTACATATTAAAGTTAAGCCTGGAAGAGGGCCTGTCTGCATTCGGCCAGAGGGACTCATGGGACTCAAGCCTGTCATAGAATGCCTCATCCAGGAAGGATGACTAGAGGAAGGCTCCTCTACATATAACACCCCAATTTTGGCTGTCCAAAAAGCCGCGGCCCAGACGAAGTGGCGCCTGGTCCAGGACCTGAGAGTGTTTAACAAGATCATTGAGCACACCCATCCTGCTGTCCCGAATCCTTACACTATCCCGTCCACAATATCTCGGGACCATGAATGGTTCACTGTTCTGGACCTGAAGGATGCATTATTCAGCATACCTCTGGATCCTGATTCCTGTGACCTGTTTGCCTTTGAGTGGGAAAACCCCACTTTTGGGAGAAAGATGCACCTCCACTAGACTGTTTTACCCCAGAGATTCATAGACTCTCCAACTCTTTTTGGGCACTGCCTTGCCAAAACCCTCCAGGGCTGGACAGGTGGCCCCAGGACTGCCCTTCTTCAGTATGTGTACGACCTCCAGTTCCCGGGACCTGATCTGTCCACAGCACCACTATCTCCCTTCTTAACTTTCTTGGCCAGCATGGATACCGAGTTTCCTGTGGGAAGGCTCAGTTTGTTGAACGAACTGTTGAGTATCTAAGCTTCCAGATCTCCAAGGGACAGAAAGAACTCCTCCATCACCGCAGGGAAGCCATCTGCCAGCTACCAAAAAAGCACTCCAGACTTTCCCAGGGATGGCAGGGTTCTGTCGTACCTGGATCCCAGACTATAGTGCCATGGCCTCGATGGTCAAGTGCAAGGCCACTGAATCTGAGTGCCTCATTTGGACCCCAGAAGAGATCACCACCTGGAGAAAAATGAAAATAGCCCTGATGAGTGGCCCGATCCTGGAACTCCCAGGCCTGCAGAAACCCTTCCAACTTTTTGTTCATGAGCACAAGGGTCATATGAGTGGTGTATAAACCCAGGATTTCGGTTTGATGCTCCGCCCTGTGGCCTATCTTTCTTTTTTAAAATTTCTTTTTAATTATTATTTTCCAAGCACAAGAAACAATTACAGGTTTCATAAACTGAAAGGAAATAATTATATTAGACACTTTTTCTTTGATTATTACAGGCAATCAAAACCCATTGTTTTAGCAAGTCACAATGATCTAAACATTGATATTTGTTTTACTATGGGCTTGAAAAGATTATTACTCTATCTACTGTTCTTGAGGTTTTTCTCCCTCCATGGCTTTAAGCACTGTCATTTCACTTATCTTCTAATGTTTAAACTATTGTAAACCATTAAACTTAAACTAGTATATTGAGGCTTATCTATCTTAGTTTTTTTCTATTCTGCTTATTATTATCAGCTATATATCTGTTCAGCTTATATAAAAACTACAAGCAAAGTAATTGGTACTCAAGTTACACTATATCTTATTTCTTGGAAAAGTCCTCAAGAAGAGCTTCCCTCCTCAGAGTTCGTGTTCACCGAACGAGTCTCTGCCATGTCCCACGGTTCATCCTCCCAAGGAAGTGCTGTGGACTCTCCCATTGGGAGGGTTGGGGGGTGGGAATCCCTGGAAACCTAACGTCACCAGCATTCTCGAAGCTCGTTTTGTATCTTTAAGTCTGTCAAGATAATTAAGTTATGATAATTTATCCAGTCTTATTTCAAAGTCCTTTGTTGTGTCTCTTTTTGTTTCTTCCTGCTTTAGTTTTTCATTCCTGTTGTGTCTCTTCTATTTCCTTTATGAGCTCTTCTCCAGTCTTTATGTCATATGCTGTTAGTATTTTTCTGCGAAAGGTTACTGATAAGTGCCCAAGTGGGAGCCACCTGTATCGCTGTTTCATTTCATTTAGCCGTTGTGCTATCGGACGTAGATTGCGTCTGGCATATTCAGTATTTCAACTGACAAGTCTGCAAACACTTGGACTGTAGTGTCTATTAATTTCAAACCTCCATTAGTCCTTGCCATATCCAAAATGACTTTTTTTAGTTTTGATAGCCACAATTTCAGCAATTACATCCGTGATTAACGCTGGTGAAGTAGCATGTGTCATGTTAAGCCTATAGAGGCATAAACTACAATTGTTCCTGGTAAGTGGAGGTGTTCCAATAGCCATTGATTTAAAGCTACAGTTATTTTTTGTTCCTTTCAAAGTTGGGCAAAACCCCTCCAAATTTTAATTCACGTTCTCTTACTTTATTTTCTAATAACATTAACTTTGATTTCGCCCATGTTTCAAATGTTTTTATTTCATTTAAATCCTGAGCAGTTTTTTTTGTTCCATCAAGAACCATATTTGCTGTACCTTCGACTTCTTTAACTTTGTTTGTCAAATCATCTATTTTGTTAAATACAGGTGTTATTATTTCTTTGATTTCTGTTTTTAAATCAGTTATCATTTCTTGTATCTGCTTTTTTGTAATAGAGTTCTCTCTTTTCCTTTTCCCCACACGTGCCTCTCCGGCGTCTTCCAGCTCCATTTCAGGTGTGAGGGTGAGGAGTCTCCCTCGGAGGATTTCGACTCCACTCTTGTGCCTTTAGAAGTGGTTTTTTGTTGTGCTTTTTTGTTTGTTTGTTTTGTTTTCCAGCTGCGGGAAGTTGATTTTTAATTAGTTTTTCAAGATAGTGGTGTGAAGGTTGCTCCAGGAGCGACCATATGCTTTGCTGGTCACCCCCCCCCATAGCCTATCTTTCCAAACAACTTGATGCTAGAGCAAAAGGATGGCCTGCCTGCATGTGTGCTCTCGCTGCTACTGCTATGGCTGCGGAGGAAGCTTGAAAACTGACACTTAAGTGAGGCATGCATGTTTACTGTCCTCACTCAGTCACCTCTCTTCTATAGCAAAAAGGAGCCAAGTGGCTCACCCAATCCCACTTGGCTAAGTATGAAGCCGTCCGCCTTGGATCAGATGACATCATCTTTGAAGCCTGCAACCGCCTTAACCCAGCTACACTCCTCCCCATCCCCGATGAGACCCTACTGCATGACTGCATTGAAGACACCGACAGTCAGTCACCTGGACCTTCAAGTTGTACCCCTGCAGAATCCAGGCCTGGAACTCTATGTGGATGGAAGCTCTTACATGCAAGATGGGGTCCGACACAATTGTTATGCTGTCTGTACTGAACATACTGTACTGGAAACCTGCTCCCTTCCTCCCTCCTGGTCCATGCAGCTAGCAGAACTGTATGCCCTGGACAAAGCCTTTCGCCTGGGAGCAAGGAAGCGAGTCAGTATTTACACAGACTCCAGATATGCCTTTGGGGTGGTTCATGCCTTCGGTGCCTTGTGGAAAGAACGAGGCTTTCTCACAACTGGAAGAAAGCCCCTTGCCCATGAACAGCAGAACCTGGCAATATTAGATTATATCCATATCCAATATTAGATTATATACATTGCTGTTGTTCATTTCCGTGGTCATCAGTGCCTTGCCTGCCAAGAAGAAGAAGAGGAGGAGGAGGAGGAGGAGATTGGATTTATACCCCGCTCTTCACTTGGAGTCTCAAAGCAGCTTACAGACTCCTTTCCTTTCCCCTCCCCACAACAGACACCCTGTGAGGTAGGTGGGGCTGAGAAAGCTCTTTCCAGAACTGCTCTTTCAAGGACAGCTCTTGTCAGAACTATGGCTTGCCCAAGGTCATCCAGCAGCTGCAAGTGGAGGAGTGGGGAAGCCAAAGGGGAATCACCACACAGATGAAGCCACCAAAGTTGCTGCCTCGCAGCCCATCGGATGTTCAAAGCTTGCCCTGATTCCAACTTTTCATCTTCCTGAACAGTCAGTTTACACCGCAGAAGAGCAAGTGCATGCTGTTGAAGAGGGCGCCGTCAAGGACCAACGGGGGTGGCTCATCAACAAGGATGGCAGCATCTGGTTTCCCTGAGATCTGCTCTCCAAAATCATGGATGACCATAATCAGTCATGGCGGCACTGCCATCACAGATATCCTCCTGCGCCTGTTTTATTGTAGTTGGCCTCTACCAGGAAGCCCAGCGAGTGGCCGAAGCTTGTCTAACCTGCCAAAAGGTGAATGCCAAGAAAAGTCTGGCAGTGCCCCCTGGTGCCAGGCCTTGGGTGTTTCGCCCCTTTGAAGCCCTTCAAGTGGACTTCACCGAATTCCTAAATCTGGACATTACAAGTACCTTCTTGCTTTTGTCGATCAACTTATGGGTTGGCTTGAAGCCTTCCCTTGCACCACCCCCACACATAGTGAAGCACCTCCTGAATGATATCATTCCACGGTTCTGTTTGCCTGTAGCTCTGGACTCCGATCACGGAACCTCCTTTACTGGGGCTGTGGTCCAACAGGTGGCCCAAGCTCTTGGAATCCAGTGGAAGGTCCACACGGCCTGAAGGCCGCAGTTGGGCAGCCAAGTTGAATGCCTCAACAGGTCTTTGAAGTCGGCCCTGACTAAACTCTGCATTGAAACTTCTTCTAAATGGATTTACATATTACCCAGGTGGCATGTGGTCACCTGGGTCTGTCTCCCTTTTAGTTTATGGTAGACTGTTCCCACTGATTCAAGCGGGGAGAGGCAAGGTCAACACTGTTATTGGGGATAGGATGTTGGCTAACTATGTGGCTGCCTTGCAGTCTTGTCTTTCTTCCCTCCACAGGGCCACTGCGAGATCTCAGTCTCTTCCTTATGGGTACCTGATTCATCCCTTCCAACAGGGTGACAATCAAGTCCTGGAAACATGAGCCCCTACAAACCCAGTGGAAAAGTCGCTTCCAGGTCCTCCTGATCTCTGACAGTTTTGTCAAAACCACCACTGCCGACGGTTGGGTCCATCCTGATTCAGCCCCTATTGATTCTCTGCCTCCCAAGATTGTGTCTTCAGTTCCTGATGGTCCTGGAGTGGGCCCTCCGGTTCCTGTTCTGCCTGACAGCAAGAGAGAGGCATCAGATGATGTCGGGGCAGCCAATTCCCTAGCAGCTGGTGAGGGCCATGAGCAAGAGCCTGAAACAGATGAACCCTGGAGCATAGAGGCCCTGGACAGCCTCTGCTACCTGCTCCAGTGCCAGTGACCCATATTCTTTTTATTCACGTTTTGGCCTTATACCACATTTGCCCTTCTCTTAGAAGACAGCATTTGTCCTCACGCCTATGATGTCTTTTCCCACTTTTTCCATGCTGGTCCCCAACGAGATCTTCCTCAAGTCACCTTGTATTATATTGAGAATGTTGATCCTGCTTTCTCCCTTCTTTTTTATTTTGAGAGGGGGGAGAGTGCAAATGTGGTATAATGTGGTATAAGGCCAAAACGTGAATAAAACAGACTGAATACTCACCTGCAAGATTGGTGGGTCCTAGAAGGCGAGTGGCTCAAAAGGGTGTTTTTAACCCTCAAAGAATTGCACTGGCTATCTGCTCCTACTTGCTCATTTAGACTGTGTGGAACTGGACCTCCCCACCTCTTTTCACCCCAGTGACACTCCTGATCCCCAACTTTATTGAGATTTCCATCTAAGAATGTTACCGATACTTCTTGTTCTATTTTTTGGCAGAGAGCACTGCACACAGACTCTTATCCATGAAGAGACTGTTTGCCCCTACTCCCGGTGTGAGTGGAGGCTGATTGAATCACCAGACAGACTTCTTATTGAGTGCCGGTGGTTCGACCGAACATCTCCAGAGGGTGACTGGAGACCACGGATTAACTATATCCAGCTGTGGGCAGGACTTCATTTTGTTCAGAGGACCTTGGACTATAACTAGTGGCTGCCCATTCACCTCGACTCCACAGTGCATGCCAGCTCCAAGCCAAATTTTTTACTTCTGGGATATCTGCTGCCTACCCTTGAGACTGCAGCTGGTCAAGTGTGGTGGACGGCCAGAGGATGTGACTGTACCCACTGCTATAGACTTGAGTACTGGGTGGGTGGAGTGCTGGGTGGGTGGAGACACTGAACTCCTGACTCCAGACAGATGATGGCATCCTGGCTGCTGCTTGCAATTTTGATGCCCTGCTGTCTGCTCATCAGCACTCAAGAACCCCGATTGGACCATTCCCAGAACATGTGGATCAACCTTGCCCAGCAACTCAACCTCAGCGAATTTTGCCAGCACAGTGGAACCAATGCACACGGCATGTTTTCTTCCTGCCTTTGGGGTGTCCCAATCAGTGAGGTGAAACTTTTGGCTAGAACACCTCACCTGGACTCTCATCAGGCCCTTACCTTCAGATCCATCTATATTTGGGGAAATGTAACCAGGTTCCCCACTAAGGACATGTTTTCAGTTAAAATTGCCAAGGTTGCCCAAGCAGACCTCTGCATCTACTTTAAGGGCTGCACACTCAGCTGCTTGAATGTTAACAACCAAAATATCCAGTGCAACTTCACCGAGTCTGCTATATCACATTCTGATACACCATTCTGCCCACTGGCTGGTTCATGTTCTGCGGACTTGTTGCTTATTCTTATATCCCAGCCAATCTGGAAGGCGGACCTTGCACCCTGGAACCCCAAATGACTTTCCTCACTCCCTGGAAGGTGACTACCATTATTTCTCACTCTCGGTGGAGCTTTTCCGAAGTAGATGAGACCTGTGACACGTCTACAAAATTATTTTCTACTGGCGAATCAGTAGCCTTGGCAGCATCCCTCTTCGGAGTCCCAGCTCTTGGTGCCATTAACTCTCAGAATATCGAAGCCCCAGCCTGTCGACTCACCCATTTCATGAACAATACTTCCCAAGCACTGATCTCTGTGATACAGAGAAGGCCAGAACCATATGGCTATTGACTACCTCCTGTTAGGGGCTAATCATGGGCGTGCTGTTTAAATTTAAGTGATCATTCACAGTCTATTAAACGGCATATTAAGAATATAAAAGATATGTCTAAGGGAATAATAGCCTCGCACGGGTGTTATGACTGGTTTGGCAGTTGGTTTACGGGCCTGGGCTCAACGATTCATACCATTCTGATGTTTATTCTTGTGGGGACACAGTGTGCCCCCTCACTTATTGCCTGCTGTGTCTCCAGTCCCCAAGCCTCCTGTCCCTAAGATGGAGCGCATGATGATGATTGCCAAATATTGTGCAGATAAAAGTGCCATGAATGTACCCAGCCGGATCAGCCACATCATTACCACTGCCTACCTATCCTACGATCCTACCTATCTTCCGCCGCCACGTTCTGTGCTGCACAACTCCGGCTGGCGGGGGGAGTCTCCTGGCGGTGTCCTTTCCCTCCCTTTACCTCTGCAAACCACATGAAGGAACTGATTGCTTTTCAGCTTTCAGGTCGGTTTGTTTCCTGAGTGACTGCGATGCCAAACATGATAAGACACTTAAAAATTATACGATGTGGTAATTCTGCTGTCCTACAAGCAGTCCATCACATGTGAGCCGAGGGTTGCCAGCTCCAGGTTGGGAAATACCAGGAGATTTTGGGGTGGAGCCTGAGGACAGTGGTGTTTGGGGAGGGGAGGGGCTTCAGATCCCACTGGTCCATCATCTACGCATTCAGAGTCCACCTCCCAAAGGAAGTTTCCAGGGAAACTGACCTCTGTCACCAGGAGATCAGTTGAAATAACAGGAGGTCTCCAGCCACCACCTGGAGGCTGGCAACCCTATGTGAGCCCCATCAAATGATTTCAGTGACTCTTGCGGGCCTGTCTTTTGTCTTTGGAGAATCCCGCCCAGGGCACAAAAGCAATTCTGTTCTGTTTCATGAAGATTTATGTTCTGTTCAGTTGCTCCTCCAGTGAACTAGCAGATGAATTCCAGGCTTGGGGCCACTTTGCACACATCCTTTTAAAAATTGAGTGACCACCGAGTGACCACTGATTACAATTGTACCCTAGGCTCCTGGGCCCTTGTAGTCTCCACCCTAAGTTGAGCTGGCCCAGGGCTGCCAACTCTGGGCTGGGAAATTCTTGGAGATGGGGGGGGGATTTGAAGCCTGAGTGACCCCAGCAGGGCGTGATGCCATTTTCTCCAGGGGGGAACTGGTCTCTGAAGTCTGGAAACCAGAAGCAATTCTGGGAGATCTCCAGGCCCCACCTGGAGATTGAGAACCCTGGTTATACAAAAGTACCAGAAATCAATAACAAAATATGACTAATTTAATACAGTAGCCTGAATAATGCCCCTTCCCAAGGCCATCTTTGCAGCCAGGGCAAATAATGATGAAACTTTATAAGAGACATAGGCAGCAATGTCAGATAACAAAAATGAAATTTTATCCTCAACTGGATATGCACTAAGACCAGATAAAATACCTGCTGAAAATTTAGCCCTTGGACTAATTAAGCCCTGCTGAAAATTTAGCCCTTACAGTGGACAAAACAGGATATAGTGAGGTAAATCCTCAAGTTCATGGGTGCCACAAATACATAGATGATGAACCAATGGAATTTGATTAAATCAGCCCTCCAAAATTGCTGTTGGAATTGATTAAAACCGTAGAGTGGTAAAAGTCACTCTAAGTACGTGTTTAGAGATATTGACAAAGTATGGAGTTCTCGTATGGACTGAGTTAATTGATTTATACCATGGTGCCGCTTTTGATTTTAATATCAAAGAGCGGTTTAGGCGAGCGTCAAAGTCATAAATCTAGTTTCTAAGTCGAGATTTATCAACTGATGTTCCCAACAGTTCATTGGGAATAGAGTATCTTGAATGTATGTTACTAAGAAAGTCAAGGCGCTGCAAATCTTTAGCTAACAGCGGGTTAAAAGATTGGTGACTGAGGGAATAAGATGGTAAATTTTCCATTCTTTTCCAGTATCTGATAATTATAAAGTGTGCCCGAGCCTTAAGAGAAGCAATACCAGTTTCAGCTCTCATCAGAGCAGCTGGGGACCCCTTGGGGAGTGCTAAAATGCACCTTAAAAATAATTCTGGACTACTTTGAGGCTGGCCAAGACAACGTCCTTCCATCCCCATACTTCGACTCCGTACAAGAGATGGGGTATAATCTTACTCTTGTATAGTTTCAGAACCGGGTGTATAAGGCGACCCATAGTAGTAGTAGTAGTAGTAGTAGTAGTGGCTATTGCATCAGTTAGGGACTTATTGTAAAGAAGAAGCTCTCACTATAAATTTTGATAAGACTAAGATCATGGTTTTCAGGAATAGGGCAAAAAATCTGCTCTTGGAGTATTTTTGGAAATCCAATTAAACAATGCAATTCATTTAAATACCTCGGCATTACTTGTAGAGAGTCTTTAAACTGGACTACCCATGCTGGACTACCCATGCTGCTTCGGTCAAATCGTCAGCACTAAGACTGGTTGGGTCTATTGTGAGCTACTACCACTACTACTCTCCCATCTAAGTAGGAACCATGGCGGACCCTGCTTAGCTTCTGAGATCAGGATACATCTTCTGAGATCAGGATACATCATCCAAATAAAACTTTGTGAGCAACTCTTTCTCAGAACAGAAAACTGTCAATGTACTGCTTACAAAAGGAAGCACATGATTAAAAAAATCTTCTTGGCCAGCTAAAACAAAGGTTTCTTTAAATGACCAAATTTATCAGGATAGAAATCTAGCACTGAAATAATAAACTGTTATTTTTTGAAAAGAAGAACTGAACACACTAAGCATAATCAAGTCTCCTTTGTGTTGTATTTCTTCAATGTAAAATTCATCTCCCTCTCAATCAGTAGTACAAGGATGGCAAATTCCACTAATCCAGAAGATTAGGCTGATAAGGCAAGTAATATTTAAATAAATTCCATGCATCACTTTTGTCAATTGTCTCTTTCATAATCTGAGTATTTAAAGAAACTCGTAAATGCTCCTCACAGATGCAAATTTAACACCACATTAAATATTATTTCACGTTTAAATGTGTTAATGTTTGGTTAGCCACTACGAGAGCTACTGTTGGCTAGAAGGTGGCATATAAATTTTAGAATAAATAAGTAAATTAAAGAGAGAAAGAAAAAGAACAAATCAAGACTGGTCACCTGACAGCCAGAATACCTGGGTTTGGGCATAGATTCGGGTCTCTTGATTCTGGGAGAGGGCTTGCTGAGCGTGCCATGACTCAGAATGATGGGCAGGTGAAATCCCTCTGTCCTCAGCCACTCTGAAGTCTGGGGCCACCCGCTGCCATAAATCAATCAGTCAGTCAATAAATCATATATTTAAATGAGGTTTTCTTTTATTGTACTTTACAGTGATATAGAAATATGGGATCTAGGCCATATTTTCTTTGTAGAACTATAACAGTTTTAAATTACAAGCAGAAATAGTTCACATAGATTCACTCCTGTTCCAAACCAGGGAAAATTCATTACTGCATGTCTGCAACCCTAAAAACCCCAAAGTGGGTGATGCGAATGATGTATGTCCTGAGCAATTCATAAACACAGCAGGAGCAGACCTCTTGGAACAAACCGTTTCTTCTCTGCAGCTGTTTGGGGAGTCGGGCTCGGGCTCTCTTTACATGCTTTTCTAGCCTCATATTTGCTGGCAGCTCTGGGGCTGCTCTCAGGCCACTGAGAGGTACACGCAAAATCTTCCCTCCTCACAGCTGCTCAATGGGAGTCGCTGCCCAGGTATCTCTCACATAGAGCAGTAACCATTCCCACAGAGGATCCACATGAATGGGAAGATTTTCTGCACACCTCTATCACTGTAGCTGCAATTGTACCGTTAGTAGTACATGTAAAAGGAGGGTTGTAGCCAGCCTTCCTCACTGGGCTGTTTTTCCTGACATATAGTATTTCCATAGGGGTGCTTCAAAAGTGTGAATGGCAAATAAGTGATTTCTGTATAACCAATACAATTCTAGACCCTGGCCCCTAACATTGTAGTGCCTGTAAACAGCATCAGAAATATGTAAGATGAACCAGAACAGCTGTTTTAAGTATATGAAGCTTTTACACACTTGTAATGAACATCCGTCTTACATTAATAATACCATTCATAAATCAACTCCTTTGTGCCCTCTGTTAGTAACTAAAAAGGTACGTTCAGGACAATTATCTTGAAAAATCTACCAGTCTTGGCTGTGAAATAGTACCATGCACCATTGTTTTAAAAAAGCGAATCAGGTATTTCCCTATTCTAAAAACTTTTTTTAAAGTCACAAAAATTGATTTTTCAAAAAACTGTTAGGTAGAGTTAGCCAGTGACTCCGACAGGGCCGTGCCCCCACTGGCTCCACCCCAACAGTGGCCTTGTTTAAAGAGAGACCCAAGGCAGACCTCCGTGAGACCACTTTGATACTCCAAGAGCCCTCCTCTGATGTAGCCGGTCAGCTGAGGAGCAGCTCCCTGGTGAGGCCAAGAGCAACTCCTGGGGCCTCTGAGATGGAAAAACAGAGTGTGTAAGGAGGGAGCCCCTTCCTGGACACACTGTTGTTCCTATCCCAGCTGGGGCCCTGCACACTTGGGAACTGATGTGTGGCTGATGACGTAACAGTCGAGTTGGGAGAACCCAGATTCAGCTCTCAAAGGTCATCTTATGTAGTTTGGACCTGAAGGTTCTATCCCTTCTCTCTGTTTCATTAGGCCCTGAATCCTTACTCTGTGTCTTATAATCTTGTACTGGGGACAATTTTCCTTATAAAGGAAAAATTTATTTCAAGACTCCAAGGCTGACTGAAGCTTTACTGGAAAGAGAGAATCCACTTCTTCCAGAGGAAGTCATTGAGGATCTGCATGATGTGCTGCCAACAGAAGGCTGAGCCTCAATTTTATTTCTCCCTGTTGAAAGAGTAAGGTGAGGCAGAGGCAATTCTGAACAAATGTCTGGATCTAGTGGTGTTCCAAATAAACTTGCAGCCAAACCAAAGGAGGAGATTTTAATGGTGGGTAGTCCAGTTGACCTATGAGTCAACAGTCACACTGTTCTGAATGGAATTGTGCTGTCCCTATCCTTCTAGATTGGACTCTGTTCCTGGCATAGTACTGGTTCATGGTCTAAATGATCTCAGCAACTGGTTCCAAATTGGTAAAGGGTGGTGACACAGGGGAGGGTTGCATCTGCCCTAGCCTTCCAGAGCCATGCCTTCCAGTCAAAGGAAGAGGAGTGCGAAGAGAACAGACCATACTCGAGGTGAATCGTTGGCTGAGATGGTGGTGCCGGCAGGAGCGCTTTGGGTTCTGGGGCCACGGGATAAGTTTTCTTAGAGAAGGCCTTCTAGCACATGATGGACTTCACCTCTCAAGGTCAGGGAAGAAAATGTTCGGAAAGATCCTGGAGAGCTTAATCAGGAGAGCTTTATACTGAAGCCACAATGGGAAGGGGACGATCAACATGGGGACTTCAATGAAGAAGAGAAAACAGTGGGGGCCCACCTGGGTAGGACAGGTCAAACAAAGGTACAAGGCTACAAGTGCCTATAGTATGGATAATAAGATGGAAGAGCTGGAGATTCTCTTGCAGACAGAGGGCTATGATGTAATAGGAACCACTGAGGCTTGGTGGGATGATTCTCATGACTGGGATGTGGTAATGGATGGGTATGAGTTGTTCAAGAGAAACCAGAAGGGTAGAAGAGGAGGCGGAGTGGCACTGTATGTGAAGAGAGGGCTAGATTGTCAGGAAGTTCTGGAGAATGTGGTTGACAGCCCCGTGGAAAGTATATGGGTGGAAATAAGGGGAGGTAGGACAAAGGATATTGTTGTTGGAGTCTGCTACAGAGCCTGACCAGGGACAGGAAATGGATGCTGCCTTCCTTGAACAGATTGGTAGAGTATCCAGACATCAGAACCTTATAATTATGGGAGACTTCAACTTCCCCGATGTGTGCTGGGGAGACAGGCTCAACAAAGTGACAAGAATCACACAACTTCTTGGCCTGTCCGGCCGACAACTTCCTTTTTCAAAGGGTGGAGGACGCTACAAAGGGCTCGGTCATACTAGACTTAATATTAACCAACAGGGAAGAATCGGTAGATGGGGTGAAGGTGGTCACCCCTTAGGGGGAAGTAACCATCCCTTAGGGGGAAGTAACCTTGCCCTCCTTGAATTCCAGTTGCGGGGGGGGGGGGGTGTCAATGAAGTTTGAAGCCAGACTCATAGTTTAGATTTTCGTAGGGCTGGCTTCAACAAACTCAGAGGCCTTTTAAAAAATAATATATTTATTGATTTTCAAACATAAAAAGGGAGACAAATTCATCTTATCTTATCTTCCTTAAAATATTCTAACATAACAAGTTCAGTCTAGTTTTTCCATCTTTACATAGTAGTTCATACCTCAATGCGTATTTCAAACCAGAAAGACTACTCTGTCAATTAGTTTGGCTTCTAGTTACCTAATTTGTCAGAAAAACATTTTCAATTTAAAAAATCAAAACTTGAATATTGCATTCTATTATTACTATTCCATCTAACTACTATGTATAATTTAATTCATAACAATATTTAAATAAAACTTTAACAGGTAAATTTATTTTTAGTCCTGCTAGAAACTGTATTTATTAATTTACCCAAACAATCCTTATTTTCTTACCTAATCTCATTTAACAAGTATCTGTAGCTTTTTATTCAAATAAGCTCATTTTTTCTACTTCCATCCTTCTTACTTTACAAACATCAATTATTTCTTTACTAATTTCTAATTATTAGATAACACAAATCAAGGAAAACCAACACCGTTCCACCTACTTGATGGTTTAGTTCATATTTACCTTCACTGGAAAGGTCCATGCGGTAAGGTCCATGAGGAGCCCTACCGTTGCCTGCAGAGGCATCCCCCTCCTTTTTCAGGCCCCGCGCCGGGCCTGGAAAAAGATCAGCCGAGGTGCCTCCCACCCTCGCTGCCTTTTTCACCCCTCCCCATTTGTGGGCTTCCAGAGGCTCGGGGTCGGTGGAGGCGGAGCACTGCATGGCAAAGGGTGAGGGGGCACGGGGCTGTGTGAAAAAAATCTACTCGGTGACCTACTGGCAATAAAGTTGTGAGTGAGCGAGCGATTGGGCTGCTGCATAAATTAGTCTACTCTGGAGCCGTCCTTCGTAAGCGAAGACAAAAGTGTGCAAGCTGGAGGCTAACCCCCCCCCCATAGCAACTGGGCTGCTGCTTAAATTCGACTGCTCTGGAGCCGTCCTTCCTAAGTGAAGACAAAAGTGTGCAAGCTGGAGGCTAAAAAACTCCCCCCCCCCATTGGCTCTTCTC
>NW_015159752.1:70605-84496 GCF_001447785.1 Gekko japonicus
ATTTTCTGTAGCATCTTTTTTTTTTACACATATTTAAATTTCTTATCTCTTTGTAGATGTAAAGTTTCACTTCCAATTCTTCCCATCTGAATGTCAAAATATGTGGCAGGTGTGTCTGTCCAGTGGTTTTCAAGCTTTTACTGCTTCTACTACATCTACTAAGTTTCCTTGTGTGGTGCCTTGCTCCTTCTTTAACAAGTTTGATCGGCTCATTGAATGAAAGTTCTTGACAGTCTCCTTTTGCCATTTCCAACACTATAAGGTTCTTTGTTGGTTGGTTCCATTTGAATAATATTGCTTCCAAGTCCTTTTGTGGATAAAGGCGGTGTGTCATGTAACGTGTTCCTTTGGTGGCAACCCCGTTCTTCATCAAAGCTCTGTTGAGGCTGCCGGAGCTCCCCCTCATCTTCCAAATCCAAGTCCAAGCTTAAGCTCTGAGGTTTCTCCAAGAGGTTCTTACATGCCACTTCAACCGCATGCTGGACTTCATCCAACATCGACTTTTTAAATTGCTCCCAGGAGTTGCCCAATCTCTCAGTTCTGCAATTCCTCTGCCTCCTCTATATCCGTTTCTATGGCCATTTTTCTTACTCAACCGTGCACGCCAGTTCTGTCATGTTAATTACTATAGTTTAGTATAATTCAAATGTCTATATTGCTATATCAGGAGGTGGTGGATGCTCCTTTGCTGGACATTTTCAAGCGGAGGCTGGACGACCATCTTTCGGGAATGTTGGACTAGATGACCTGCAAGGTCCCTTCCAACTCTAACATTCTATGATTCTATAAAGTAAAACCTTAGCATCATAGAAATATTGTACAAACGTTACTTCTCTTGGTTGTAATTTCCCACAAATAAAGTTATTTTTAAACTGAATATTGGGGGAAAGCCGACAGGAGATGAAAAGTCTCTGGTTCGGGTTGGCTCATCTGAGAGAGATGAGGGGGTACCTGTTGCTTTTCTACAGGGAGGTGGATTGAAATTGTCCACAGAGGCCATGGCTAGTGACATGGACTGCCTGACAAGGTCTCGAGATGGCAAGAGGAAGGATGCAGGCTTAACTTGTAAGGGAAATTACAGCTGTTTCTATACAAATGCTAGAAGTGTCCGAGGTAAAATGGGGGAGTTGGAGTGCTTGGTGTTGGAGGGAAAAATAGACATTGTGGGTATTTCAGAAACTTGGTGGGATGAGGAAAATCAGTGGGACACGGTGATTCCCGGTTATATATTATATCGGAAGGATAGGGGGGGAAGGGTTGGAGGTGGGGTGGCTCTGTATGTCAGAGAGGGTATAAAGTCTAGAAAGATTGAGAGGCTAAGTGAAGTGGATTCGCTTCTGGAAGTTCTAAGGGTTGAAATAGGGGGGGCAAAAGGAAACTTAACACTGGGAGTTTGTTATCGCCTACCAGATCAAAAGATAGAGGAGGATTATAAAATGATGAATGCCTTAAAGATAGCAGCTAGACAAAAACACTGTGTCATAATAGGTGATTTTAACTACCCACACATTGATTGGGTCAATATGTGTTCTAGTCGAGAAAAAGAGATTGAGTTTCTAGACACTCTAAATGACTGTGCTATGGAGCAGATGGTCACGGAACCTACCAGGGGAGAGGCGATCCTTGATTTGGTCCTAAGTAACACTCAAGACCTGGTGAGAGATGTAAAAGTGATTGCACCGCTTGGGAACAGTGATCATAATGTTGTTGAGTTCATCATTTGTACAAATAGAGAATTGGCCAAAAAGACTCACACAACCATTTTTAACTTTAAAAGGGGTAATTTCTCTGATATGAGGGGACACGTGGGGAGGAAACTGAAAGGAAAAGTAGAAAGGGTCAAAACAATTGGGGAAGCTTGGAAACTATTTAAAACTACGATCCTAGAAGCTCAAAAAATATATATTCCGCAGGTTAGGAAAGGCACAAACAGGTATAGGAAAAAGCCTGCATGGTTAACAAACAGAGTAATGGAGGCTGTAAAAAGTAAAAAGAATTCCTTTAAGCAGTGGAAAGCTAGTCACAGTGAGGCTGATAAAACGGAACACAGGCTATGGCAAATAAAATGCAAGTCTGAGGTCAGGCAGGCAAAAAGGGAATATGAGGAGCATATAGCAAAAAACGTAAAAACCAACAATAAAACTTTCTTCAAATACATTAGAAACAGGAAACCAGCCAGGGAGGCAGTGGGGCCCTTGGACGACCAAGGGGTAAAAGGAGTATTGAAGGATGATAGGGAAATGGCTGAGAAGCTAAATGCATTTTTTGCCTCCGTCTTCACTGTGGAAGATGAGAAGTGCTTGCCCACTCCAGAACCACTGATTTCAGGAGGGGTGTTGGAAGACCTGAGTCAGATTGAGGT
The DNA here is from genome assembly GCF_001447785.1 of Gekko japonicus. Taxonomy (NCBI): domain Eukaryota; kingdom Metazoa; phylum Chordata; class Lepidosauria; order Squamata; family Gekkonidae; genus Gekko; species Gekko japonicus. Next base: position 72,968 of record NW_015159752.1, read on the forward strand.
GACGAGAGAGGAGGTCCTAAAACTGATAGACAACTTAAAAACTGAAAAATCACCAGGCCCAGATGGCATACATCCGAGAGTTCTGAAAGAACTCAAATGTGAACTTGTAGATCTCCTGACAAAGATATGTAATCTTTCCTTAAAATCTGCCTCCATTCCTGAGGATTGGAAGGTAGCTAATGTCACTCCCATCTTTAAAAAGGGTTCCAGAGGAGATCCGGGAAATTACAGGCCAGTCAGTCTGACGTCGATACCGGGTAAATTGGTGGAAACCATTATTAAGGAAAGAATTAGTAGGCACATAGATGAACAAAACCTATTGAGGCAGACTCAGCACGGTTTCTGTAAGGGAAGATCTTGTCTCACTAACCTGTTAGTGTTCTTTGAGGGGGTGAACAAACATGTGGACAAGGGGGATCCAATAGATATTATTTACCTTGACTTCCAGAAAGCTTTTGATAAAGTTCCTCATCAAAGGCTCCTAAGTAAGCTCAAAAATCATGGGATAGAAGGACAAGTCCTTTTATGGATCAAAAACTGGCTAGTTCATAGAAAACAGAGAGTGAGTGTAGGTGGGCAATTTTCTCAGTGGAGGGTGGTAAGCAGTGGGGTACCGCAGGGATCAGTACTTGGTCCACTGCTTTTTAACTTGTTCATTAATGATTTGGAGATGGGAGTAAGCAGTGAAGTGGCTAAATTTGCGGATGATACAAAGTTGTTCAGGGTGGTGAAAACCAGTGAGGATTGTGAGGCACTCCAAGGGGATCTGTCAAGGATGGGCGAGTGGGCGTCAACATGGCAAATGGGGTTCAATGTGGCCAAGTGCAAGGTGATGCACATTGGAGCCAAAAATCCTAAATATAAATACACATTGATGGGGTCTGAACTGGCAGAGACTGAGCAAGAGAGAGATCTTGGAGTTGTAGTGGATAACTCACTGAAAATGTCGAGACAGTGTGTGACTGCAATAAAGAAGGCCAATGCTATGCTGGGGATTATTAGGAAGGGTATTGAAAACAGATCAGCCAATATAATAATGCCCCTATATAAATCAATGGTAAGACCTCATTTGGAATACTGTGTGCAGTTCTGGTCACCACACCTTAAAAAGGATATTATAGCTTTGGAAAAAGTGCAGAAAAGGGCAACTCGAATGATAAAAGGGTTGGAACACTTTCCCTATGAGGAAAGGTTAAAGCGCTTAGGGCTCTTTAGCTTGGAGAAAAGACGACTGAGGGGTGACATGATCGAGGTTTATAAGATTATGCATGGGAAAGAGCAGGTAAAGAAAGAGGTACTTTTCTCCCTTTCTCACAATACAAGAACTCGTGGGCACTCCATGAAACTGCAGAGCGGTCGGGTTAGAACGGATAAAAGGAAGTACTTCTTCACCCAAAGAGTGATTAACACATGGAATTCACTGCCACAGGAAGTGGTGGCGGCTACAAGCATGGACGGCTTCAAAAGGGAATTAGATAAGCATATGGAGCAGAGGTCCGTCAGTGGGTATTAGCCACAAGGTATAGATAGGGGCTCTGGGGCAAGTGATGCTCTGTCTTCTTGGTGCTTGGGGGGGTCAACAGTGGGAGGGCTTCAAATGTCCTGGCCCCACTGCTGGACCTCCTGATGGCACTGGTATTTCTGGCCACTGTGTGACACAGAGTGTTGGACTGGATGGGCCTTTGGCCTGATCCAACATTGGCGTCTCTTATGTTCTTATTTTTTGCCCCCAAGAAACTTTCAAGCAAACTTTACTCGTTTCTCTTTCCAGCCACTTTTCTTATATTAGGAGACAAAGGGGGTATTTTAATGAAGGTCATCAGGTTTTAATAATTGAAAATATGCGTACTCACATTGTAATCCTTATCTGTTTTGCTGTATATTTTGTTATGTTAAAAATTTAGGTAGTCTCTAAAATGGGTGTTCGCAGCTTCAGCAAAACCTGGCGGCCATGTTTGCTCCATTCCTTGCTCCTGCTTCAAGATGCTCACAGTCTACCCCCACTTGCTGCCCCTCGTGGGGTGACCGGACAAGTCTCCTGCTGCCTGACCTCCCTCCGAGAGATCCGGTGGAGCCCAGCGAGGTCACATAGACCCATGGGGTCCCAAAGGGGATGGGGAAGGCCAGGGATGATCGGTAGCATCCTGAAAATCACCCACAGTGCCACGGGCTACCCGGAAGTCCCGGCAATTTTCTTCTCCAACAAACTCAGAGGCTTGATGGGAGTCATTCTGTGGGGGAGTGTGCTGGAAGGGAAAGGAGCGAGTGAAGGGTGGGCTCTCAAGCCCTCACTATTCCAGCAAGACAGAAACATGGTAAGGGCTCCAAGAAACCTATATGGATGAACCAAGAACTTCAGAATAACCTAAGGGAGAAAAAGGAAATATTCAGGAAATGGAGGGAAGGTCAGACCTCTAAAGAGGAGTATATGAGAGTTACTAGGTACTGCAGATCAGCCATCAGGGAAACCAAAGCTTAGTATGAGTTGGGTCTGGCCAGGGGAGCTTGCTGCAAAAAGAAAAACGCAAGGTAAAACAGGCAATTGGACTGCTTTTGGGAGTAGAAGGAGACAGTCTGGTGGAGGACAGAGAAAAAGCAGACAGGCTTAATGACTTTTTTGCCTCTGTTTTCTCCCAGAAGTACTCGAGCCCATCTAGAGATGGTATGGGACATAGCAGCCTGATCCTCAAGGAAACCTATCAAATGGAGGTTAATGTAAATAAGCCAGTCACAGGTGTGTGAGTGGGTGTTTGTGTGGGTGCATTTAAGCAGCCCTCGGGCTTGCCCTTGTGTCTCAAGTTCTTGAAATCACTAAGTAAAGTATGAGCTGAAATCACTCAACGATGCATCAGTCTCAGCACTTTATACAACATTTCCCACTTCCATGTTTTTCTATCCCACACATGCCAATAAACTGTTAAAAAGACGATTTGTTTGAATCAATATGCCAAAGTAATATACACAAGGGAAAACATTTACTTCAAAACATGGCCTACTCTTTGAAGGACTGGCATTTGACAAATCAAAAGTTACTCACTCAACTGATTGGTAAGCTATTGATCAAAAGCTGCCAAATGCTGATGTTCTTCCTCCTCTGGCCAGACACTGTGAAATCGGGTATGCTGCACATCTATCTCAGACTGCCGGCCTAGGTGGAAAATGGCCAAATGCCATGTTGCCTGGAGTGATGCTGGCTGACCGTCATTCAACTGAGGAGGAGAGGCCCGGTGCAGGCTCCCCAAACACCCCCGAAAAAGCAATTCTCCCTTACTCAAGAAGGGTTTTATATGGAACAGCACAGATGCACGTGCATTTCCATTCACAACACAGTCAGGGGTCTATGGACTGTGGCTAGGCTTGGCATCCAATCCTTATTTCCTACCAGCAAGATGCAAGGCTGGCTAGAGCAATAATGCCTGGAACCGCTTAAGGCCTTAATGCACCAGCAGCAACCAACAAAAAAAAATAATGCCCAGGGATTTCACTCATTTGCAGACAGGGTGAAATCATTCCAGGCCAATGGGTGCTTATCAGGGAGTTTGTCCCACTGGGCTCAGTGAAACTTACTTCTGAGTAAACGTACACAGAACACACTGTGGGAAAAAGCAGAAACCTAAGTGACTAAAAGACCTCTGCACTTCACACAAAAGATTTAATTATTACTTTATCCATTCACATATGAGACTCCACAACATTTTACGCATTGAGAACTGAAAAGATGGATGAAGCAGAAGACACCCCGCCCCTCACACCCTGAGCCAAGCACATGATGCACAAACGCATCTCCCGCTGCTGCCACTGCTTGGCCAAGTAGCACACGTCCCCTCCTGACCCAGCTCCCAATCCCATCTCTGTGTTGCATCTCCTCCTCCTGTGCTAAAATCAACAAACTAACTAAAACCAATGGGCTTGCCCACTTCTACACAGCTTTGGGCAGGAAGCCCCAAAACATAGTCATCTTCCCGCTGGATCTTTTCTGCCACCTTGAAGAGTAAAGCTGCTACTGGCAAGTGAACATGTGGATCAATGCATAAATCTTCCAAGGTGTCAATTTGTCTGTCATTTGCATCCCCATACAATGCCTCAGTGCAGAGGTACATTTGCTCACCCTGGGTGGGTCCAGCCTGCCCTCAGCCCCAGCCACCTGCACTCAAGAAACTGAAGCGTGGGAGAAAAAAGGCCAGAAAATGGCCTCCATGGCCACAGTCTAGGAATTTCCCCACGGTCTTTACCACAGAGATTAGGGGAGATTCCTAGAAAATGTCACTTCCTACCCAGACTCCATCTTCCTTCAAACTCTCCAAGCATGTCCTGAGGAAGTGCTGGCATCACTATTAAGATCAGAGGCATCAAACTCATTTGTTACGAGGGCTGGATCTGACACAAATGTCACTTTGTTGGGCCAGGCCATGCCTGCCATAAAATGTAACATGAACTTTATAAAGGTGATTTCAGATGCTGAATGGCCATAGCAAGTGGATGACAACAGCAGGCTAGGCGAGGATACCAGCATTGGTAAGGAGTCAGGAAAGCTAGGTCTCAATTCGGTCCAGGAGGATGCAAAGAATAAATGGACATATGTCTGACATTAGAAGCCACAACATTCAAAAACCAGTGGGGAAACATTTAACCTTCCTGGACGTTCAGCTTTTTTCTTTTCTTTTTTATATATATATATATAACATATATATATATATCTGTTATGAACTTGTACTGAATTTTTAAAAAATTAAAAATGCATGACACTTTTCTGTGTTGGGAGGGTGAAATGTTAATTTCTCAATTTCTGCTATATCAAACAGTTTATAAAAATATTATTTAGTTGGAACATTACCATCTTTCCATTTCTTAGCAAATACAATTCTTGCTGCTGTCAACATTTGCATTATTAAATATACCTCTTTTTTCTTAAATGTATCTTGGATCATATTTCACAAGAAGCATTCTAGTGTGAATGGAATACTTTAAACTAGAATTTTATCCATGATTTCTTTTACCATCACCCAATATTTTTTTGCTTTATTGTATGATCACCACGTAAGGTAAAAAGTTCAGTTACAATAGTTGCATTTCCAGCAATTCTTCCCTACATTTTTGTTGTATTTATTTAATTTTACAGGGGATATATCTTCACGATATTTTATTTAAAAGCACTTGTTCTTACAAACTTTATGTTTCTCGTCCAGATTTTTTCCCATTGGTCTAGATCTAAATTGTGGCCTATATCTTGTGCCCATGTTATCATAGATGGTTTCACCTATTCGTCTTGCATTTTCCACTCTATCCAAAAATTATAAGCTTTTAAAATAAATCTTTCATTTGTACCAGTCCAAATCTTATCTAGTACTGTTTGACTTTCATAAAATCCCAGTTTTCTTTATCTGTTGACCAACTTGAAATAAGTTGGTTTTTTCCCCACCAGTTTAAATTTGTACCTTGCTGTTTTAAGAGATCTTCAGGAAGTAAGTCTCCCTTTGAATCCAGAAGATCCTCATATCTCCATTTAGTATATTTAACATATACAAAACTTTTACAAAAGCCTCTATGGGAGAGAGCCATCTAGGTATTTTTTGTAATATTTTCCCTCTATCTCTTCCCATATTTTATATAGTGCCGCTCTAATAGTATGTTGTTTGAAATGAGTAAGCGGGGAGGTTTTATTATACCACAGAAAAAAATGCCAACCCATCAGTAAATCATGCCCCTCAAGATTCAGTCATCTTTTCTCTTCCTGTATTATCCATTCCCTTATCCAGTTCATTGCTACCACTTTATAATATAAAGCCCAATCTGGAAGGGCTAGCCCACCTCTCTCTTTCCTTTCTTGTAAATATTTTAACTTGGTCTCTTTTGTTGCCAAATAAACTCCTTTACTAACTTCTCCAGTTCTCTAAAGAAATTCTGGTTTCTTAGGATAAGGGACTGTTTGAAAAAGAAAAAGGATACATGGTAAAACATTCATTTTTATAGTTGAGATTCTTCCCAATAAGGATATATGCAAATTCTTCCATGTTTCTAAGTCCTTCCCCCCAATATTGATTTTTTTTAATAGTTGTCATTGAACAAGGAACAACACCTATTTGTCAAAAATATTCCTAGGTATTGCACTTTCTTCTGTATTTCAAATCCAGAGATTTCTTGTAATAACTCCCCTATATTTCCTTTGCAATTTTTCAATAGTATCTTTGTTTTCTTTTTATTTATCTTCAATCCCGCCACTTTACCATACTCATTTAAAGTGAGCAATAATTGTTCTAGCGATGATTGAGGTTCTTCTAAAATAAAAATGATATCATCAGCAAAGGCTTGGACTTTAAAGCTTTCACCTTTGATATATAGACAGTTGATTTCTTTTTTATTTCTAACACGTGTTAACAATGTTTCGAGATCGAAGATGAAAAGCAAGGGAGATAATGGGTACCCTTGCCTAGTACCCTTCTGAATTTCAATACTATGAGTTACATCACCATTTGGCCATTTGTTTGTCATAATTTGCACTAATCATCCTCAGGAAGTTTTCTCCACAGTCCCAGTGCTTTAATTTTTCTAATAGAAAATTCCAACTTAGGTTATCAAAGGCTTTCTCAGCATCAATAAATGTCAAGGCCATTGTTCTATCTGTATGTTGTTCATAGAACTCTAATACATTTAGAATTGTTCTAACATTATTTTTAATCTGCCTCTTTGGCAAGAAATCAGCCTGATCCTTACGTATAACTTGAAGTAACACTCTCTTCAGCCTAGCGGCTAAAATGTATGCATAAATTTTGTAATCAACGTTGAGGATGGATATGGGTCTATAATTTTTAATTTCATTTCTTTCCGACCCCTGTTTGTGTATTAGCGTAATTTGGGCTCCTTTCCATGAATGTGGCATTTGACCTTTGTCTGAAATATTGTTGATTACCTCTTTCAATATCAGTGATACCTCCTCTTCATAAGTCTTGTAAAATTCTATAGGGATCCCATCTGGTCCAGGCATTTTCCTTTTTTAAAATTTCTTATTGCCTCAATAATTTCACACATAGAAACCGGATCATTTCGGATTTTTCTCTGATCTTCCGTAAAGTTTCCTTCCAAATTTTTGTCAAAATAATTTTTTATGTCACCTAAGTCGATGTCTTCTCATTCATAAAGTTTCTTGTAAAACTGTTCTGTTTATCTTTTTCTTCCCTTGTTTACCTACAGTACTTCTTGCCTCATCTTGTTTCTGGGAGTCATCTTCCATATCAGTTGATTCTTCTTCTTCATTCTGCCATCCAAGATCTTTCCCATGTCTTTCCATAAAATCCTCTAAATTTGAAGGTCGAATTAATCTTATATCTTTTTCCTTTATAGATAAAAAAAGACCTTCTGGCATCAACCATCTATATTGAATATTGTTGGTTTTAAGAAGATTAACCAGAGTCGCATATTTGAGTCTCTTTTCTCTGACCCTCCATGGGATTTCTCTCAGAATTCTAATTTTGAAATCAGTTATCTTAAGGGTCTTTTCATTTGAGATTTTTAGTATCTTATCCTTTAGATCTCTTTTGAGAAACTTTATGTGGACTTCTCTGGGTACTTTGTTACGTCTCGCGTAAGCGGAGTTAACTCTATAAACTGCCTCTATATTATGATCTATTTCTGAGGTGGTTTCCATTTCTAAAAAATCTGCTAAAGCTTGTATAATTTCTTGTTTGAAATTCTTTCTTTTCAGGTAAATTTTGAATTCTTAATATATAGGAGGCTCTTTCCATTTCCAGTTTAATTACCAAATCTTCCAAGGCTTCTTGTTTGTCTTTCACAGTTTGTAATCTTTCCTCAGTATTTTCCAGTTTTGACTCTAATTTGTTTGTCAAGTTTGCTAATGTGTTTTGTTTATTTTCTGCTAATTGCTTTTTAATCTCTTCTGTTTGAATAGTCAGCTGGTTTGATATATCATCTAATTTGGAGAGTCCTTCAAGTTTCTTTTGTAACGGTTCAATTGCTTTAGCGACTGCAGCTTCTACTGCCGTATTAACTGCAGCTGCAAATGATTCCTGAATCAGGTTTTGTAAGTCTTTCAAGGATAGTTGAGGTAGGTTAGTCATAGTAGTAGATATAGAAGGGCGTCTTCCTCCTCCAGCCTTTTCCATTTTATATTTATAGAACTTAATTTGATATTAACAGATTTTAGTCTTCCCCCCTCAGTGTTTATAAAGTTTATGTTCCTACTATATTTCAGTTACGCTTAACACTCTATATAAATCCTATTTGTGGGCTACACCACTCTTAATATGTTATCTTAGTTTTGTATTTTAAATTTTAAATTTAAGTAAATAGTATCCACTAAATATACCTCAGAAACATATATGCTAAGCCATATAAAGATAAACAAAGAAACAAAGACCATAAACAATAATTGCCCACAGTTCCCCCCTCTTGCCGTTATCCTTCTTTTTTCTTCTATATATTTCCTCTTCTTTCTTCTGAGTTTCTTTTATTATTTGCTATTTTTCCTACTCACTATGTAATAATTAATTTTTACAGTTTTTACTCAGTCCATCACCTTGATTTTTCAGTTATACAATTAATCAATTAAACCATTTATCCTTAATCAGTAATCATTAATTCATGTTCATTAAAGTTCTTCAATCATTAAGGTTCATAAATCAAATTCATTACTTCCGTTAATAATGCCTATGCGTTGATGATTTTCTTCTTCCAGGAAGTTATTTCTCTCTAGTCCCAATCAACCTCCTTCAATGTCAAATCGCCTTAAGTCCTTCCCCTCTTCTGCTTTTTTAATGTTTAGCTTCCAATAGGGTAGGCAAAGTCTTTTTAACTGCAGCTAAGTAAACTTGCCAGTGGACCGGGCTCTCTGCTTCGCCGCTTTCCTGCCTTTAACCCTAACCCATCTGGTTCGCTATTCGTTGCTATCTTTTCCCCTTTCAACTCTTTATTCTTAAGCAGAATTCTTTATTTATGAGGCAATTCCCAAGCCTAAGGTCCCCAACTCAGAGTGATTAAGTTCAGGGAGAAGAATCTCTGCATTGGTTTCTGTCGGCACATTTACCCAGCTGGAGAATCCTCGCTGGGTGTTGCCCCACCTTCTGCACCGGCGCAGGTCTCCGTCTGTTGGAGCAAGCCGCCGCTTGCTCTCTTCGCCGGAACAAAGCTCTCTGCTGGAAGAGACTTCCTTGTCTCTTGTTTGGAATTCAAGGTACCCCGGTCGGGGGGGGGGCTCTCTTCCCCGAAGGTAGGGTGACAAGACGGTATTCAGTCAGGAGTGCATCCCGACCGCATCCGTCCTTGTTGCAACCGGAACCGGATCTCTGGATGTTCAGTTTCTGACCTAAGAGTAGCAGTTCTCTTACAAGGGAATTTCAGAGGGAGATTAGAAAGAGAGACTGTTGAATTGCAACTGATAAGGAAGCTCAAGAAGACAATGCATCCTCCTGGACTGGACTGAGACCTAGGTTTCTTCTCTCATTATCAATGTCTCCTATTGTCATTTGGTGTCTGAAATTACTTCACTCTCCAAGATATAAGGACAGATGGACTCACATTCTAGCTGTATCTGAAGAATTTATGAAAGTTCATGCCCTGCCACAATTTTTTTTAGTGCTACTGGACTCTTGCTCCTTTCCACTAATAAAGACTGAGAGCTGTGCTGTTAGGTTTCTCCCCCCCTTCATTTATTAGACCTGGAGAAGGGAATCTCTCCAAGTGAAATAACATGCTGATTTCAGACTGGGCAAAATCCACTCAGTGCTAGTGATGATATTAAAGAAGCAAGGGGGTGGGTTAATGTGAAGAAAAGCAGCCAGAGAGATAGGGGAGAGAGGAGAAAAGGTGAACAAGTTTCTCTCTTTCTTTTTTACAATACCATAAACTCCTTCCTAGGATCTTTCAAAAAGAGGGGGGGCTGAGGAGGGGAGGAGGGAGGGCAGGTATGATCTTTCAATAGGCTCCCACATGGTGGAAGAAGGAATACCAAAGGGTTAGGGTTAGGGTTAGGCAAGAGAGATGCGGATGCTTCCAGCATCATTGCCATCACCGTCAAAGGGTGATCTCTTGAGTTTCTGGATTATAGGAGTGTAATATACCCAGTTCAGACCGCGGGGCCAGCTTGGGCTCCACGCGGTCAAGCGCAAACATCGAGCTTCTCTCAAAGAGAAAATGGACTATGCGGATCCTAGCCCGCACCAATCAGTGGGCTAGGTTCCCGGCTGAGAATCTATGGAACTCTCGGCCACTGTAAATAACATATTGGGAAGTGGGGGTGTGTATGGGTGGCGGTTTCACGGGAAATATAAACTGGCCTGTGAGGCGGCTAAAGTTGTCTTGTTCCTGATCTAATAAAGTACACTAAGCTGAATCACTCTCCGTCTGCGTACTTTTCAAGGAGGAGATGTACACACATGGTCACAGTACAGGAAAGAAGATCTTGCAGGATCTGAAACTAAGAAAAATGCATCAGAGTAGATCTCCTTTTGCTAGGTTTCGTAAATAAAATAAGCCCATTGGCTAATCCTCATTATTATTGATCCAGATCTCTTTACTTTCTGGTACTGTTTTTAACATGATTTTTCTAAGATTACAACAACAACAACAACAATCTTGTTTTTAATTTCTTGCCAAATTGCTACATCTGAAATGCCCCCCCCCTCATGTTGATGTAGACTAGGTGGGATTCGTTTCTTAGGAAACGGTGACCTTAATCACTGCTAAGAAGCAGGGCTAAGCTCCCCCCACCCCGCCCCTCATCAGTCTCTGCTCCCCTTCTTTTCTTTCAAGAGTGCATGCAACTGTAAAAGGGGGGGAGAGCATCATGCCCTTTGGGATTTCTTAAAAACAACAACAACCTGATCCTTCCCCCCCCCCCAGTGTAAAGTAACAACATCAGGGTGGGTCTGCAAAAGATTCTTATTGCTCTTTAGAACGCAACCAAACTTTCCCATTGTTTGGACTGGCTCACTGCTACTTTTCTGTAACTCAGGGAGTGAAAAAGAGTTACCGTGGAAAACTAAAGCTAAAGTTAACTTCCAGCTTGCAAGCAAGTTGTGCAAGGGCAAAAGGCTTCTCTTTGGCTGGGCAGAGCTGAGCAGCGGAGACTGAAGGCAAGCTGGTGATGCTGGAAAAAACCCTTTTGCAAAGGAAGTGGGGAGGGGAGGGGCTGCCGCTGCTTGTTGATGGTGGAGGTGGACCGAACTCTGTCACGCTGGCGGGTGAGTTTGCTGCTGGCTCCCCCCCCTCCTGTGTCTGCTCTCTCCCCATGCCTCTGAGTTATAACAGTTCCTCTTTCTTCCTGGGGGCGCCCGGCAATGCATCCTTGCTGGGCTTTAAAAGAGAAAGACCAGCGTTTTCTCCTAGCTCAGTAGGTTTGTCTTCCTCTGCTGGGTGACAGATGGGAAACGCTTGAGCCCAGATCTGGATGAAGCATTTTGCATTCCATCAGGAGTGCTTCTCAGAAGAATTTCCCTCTCCCTCTGAAGAAGTGTTGTGCACACGAAAGCTTATACTCGAAATAAAACGTTGTTGGTCTTTGGAGCACAGCCCCCCCCC
>NW_015159752.1:84557-106102 GCF_001447785.1 Gekko japonicus
CCTTCTGACTGAGGGGAACCTCCACACACACTCAAGCTTCCGAGACGGACTGACTGCCGGGAGGCCACAGCAGGGGAAGGCCGCCACCGTGTGAGGAGACTGGATGGACTCTCGCTGGTCTGATCCAACAGGGCTCTTCTGGGAGCCTTATGTAATCCCTCCTCCTCCTCCTCTGGAAGAAGATGCACCCTGTTACCCTGTGTTGAGAGATTCCTCTTTTGCACTCTCCAGGGTTGATGTTTTATAAGAGAAAATATGGAATTATTGTGTAAATGTTGTTGTTGTTCAGTCTCACAGTCGAGTCCGACTCTTCACGACCCCATGGACCAGCTCCTGCCAGGCCTTCCTGTCTTCCGCCATCCTCTGAAGTTGGCTCAATTTCATGTTCGTTGCATCGATGACACTGTCTGACCATCTCATCCTTTGCCGTCCCCGTCTTCTTTGACCTTCAGTCTTTCCCAGCATCAGGGTCAATATCTTAGGAAATGCTAGCCTTTTTTTTGCCCCTTCAAATCTTGCATATTTATGAAAGAAAGAAGCACAGTGGTGTAGCTGAATGTATTAGAAATGAGCTAAGTTGCAAAGCTTTACTTTTCTTCAAGTGCAAAAATAATATTCCAAGCTGAACATTAAAAATGTTCAGTAATCCTATTGCTGGTAGGCACCCTAAAATAAGTGCTTCCTTGTGCATGGTACTACACTGTAACTTGGTAATATCTTGTAAGCCCCCAATATATGTGCTCATTTAACTCACATTAAAGGATTTATTTATGTCGCTTTATAAACCCCACTTTTCTCCCTAGTGGAGACCCAAAGGGGCTTACAACCTTTCCGCCTTCTTCATTTTATCCTCCCAACGACCTTATGAGGCAGACTCAGCTGAGAGGGTGTGTCACCCACTAGCAGGTTCCCACGAGGGAGGGGGGATTCGGTCCTCGTCTGACTAAACCACTACACCGTGCTAGTTCCAGGGCTTTCATTGGGGTTTTAAGCAGCTGGCAACAGTTTAGAGCAGTGGTTCCCAAAGCGGGTGGTGCTGGAGGTGCAGTGGGATTACCTAGAGGATGCTCAAAGGCAAGAGGGGCGCTGGAGGTGGGCTCCTTCTGCCACATTGGCCACTTATTTATAATTCACCAGAGGCTGTGGCACCATGCTTCCAAATGGCACTCCAAGTTTCTGCCTCTGCACAGTGCTGAAATCTGGTGGAAACTATCAGGATTTCTAGTAAATAAGCCACGAGAGTGCTAGTCAGACCAGTATACTACGTTTTGAGAAACTGTCAGCATTGCATGTGTGTTTGTCTCTGTCATTTTTCAAGTTTCTCTCGTAAGTCCTGAGACATGATTTCCCTCAGCAACTATTCAGTACAAAGACACATGAATGGAATGGCTGAAAATGTGGAAGCCACACTGTGCAGCATACTAAGGACAACAGAATTTGCATTACCGCTGGATGAGTCAGCTTTGTTTCTTGCTTATGAGTGTTTTATAAAAGATGAAAGTTCGGCTCAAGAGTTGTTATTTGCAAGGCATTCTCAGTATTTGGGAGGACTCCTGAAGTTCTGGCCCTACTAGTGGACCTCCTGATGGCACTTTGGCCACTGTGTGACACAGAGTGTTGGACTGGATGGGCCACTGTATCATAACAATACAGTGCTTTAAATTGGGACATTCCAGTAGAAGAGTGACATGTGTTGTTATAACAGAATTCGACTAGGGGCAACAGGTCAACCCAATTATCCTGTTGATAGTTAACAAAACAACTAATATATTGTTCCAAAGTCTGATTAATGCGCTCCGTTTGTCTGTCAGTTTCTGGGTGGTAAGCGTTGCTCAGGCCCCTCTCCACCCCCATTAGCTTCATGAGCTCCCCCCAGAACCGAGAAACGAACTGAGTTCCCCGGTTGGAGACCACCTTTGTCGGGAGCATGTGCAACTGTACAATGTGAAGAAGAAATGCTTTGGCCAGAGATTTCGTCGTGGGCAGGGAGGCAAATGGAATGAAATGAGCTTGCTTGGAAAATAAATCCACCACCACCCAAATCACAGTCATCGATTTACTCAGTGGAAGGTCCGTGATGAAATTCATGGAAATTACTTCCCAGGGCCTGCTTGGGGTAGGAAGAGGGTTTCCTCGGTCTAGGTTTACTCATGGTACAGATTTGGCATGACGGCAAACGAGGAAAAATCCTTTCGCATTTGCGGCCACCAAACATCCCGTTTTTGGAACGGGACAGGGACTTGGGGGCGGGGGATGCTGCTCAGTGGTGTAATCAATTAAGGAACTCCTGGCCTCTTCTATGTAAAACTTTGAATGCTGCCAAGGAGGCGTACAAATCTCAGGCTGATAAGAGAAGGGTGGAGAGTTGGGCTCTACAGCCTGGAGACTCAGTCTATGTGTCTACTAAAAACATTCAGTTGCTGCACCCTAGTCGAAAGCTGGGCTGGAAATACACTGGTCCGTTCCCAGTGAAAAGGGTGATCAATGATGTAGCAGTGGAACTGGATTTGCCTAAAAACTTGAGGAAACTGCATTCTGTGTTTCATTTCAGCCTCCTGAAGAAGGATTCCGGTTCCAGCCCTTGGCGTCCATCGAAACCTGTACCCCCTCGTATCTTGATAGAGGGTAGGGAACATTATGAGATCTCTAAAATTCTGGACTCTAAGATCAAACGTGGAAAGTTGATGTATTTGGTTGAATGGTTAGATTTCGGTCCCCAGCACCTCAAGTGGGTGGAAGTATTCGGGCCCCTCACTTGTTGCGGAAGTTTCATTGGGATTTTCCGGACAAACCGGGAGACCTCCCGGAATGGTAGGGAGAAGCTGATTTTCGAGGGGGCAGTATGTCAGCTAAGCTGCCGTGGAGGTTGGGGGGGTAAGTTGTATTCTTTTGCATTCCTTCTGTGCTTCGTAGCTACTGTAACGCTTATCTCTAAGTTCTGCAGGTGGTGGGATGTTGATGTCTAGTTCTAAGGGAACTGTGGAAGCGAGCTGGTTCCCAGCTTCAGCGCAAAACGACAGGAGCACCTTCTGCCGCGTGCGGGAATGTGGCTAATTGGCCAGAGCAGTGTGTGTGGGGGTGCATATGAATACCGTATATCCTATTATGCCCCAGGGGCAGCCGCCATTCTTAACAGTACCTATGCTAATGCATCTATAGCTCTTCAATAAAGTATTACCTTTCCTGATAAGCGTGTACCACGTTGTTGGCTGTGGGTTCCAACATGACTTCTCTGATGTTCTTATGGTTTCACATGATGTCTGAATTGAGCCATCACACAACATCTAGGAATGGACCTGGGCTAAACTGAGTGACATTCATCACTGAATCTAAATCCTATTTGTGATTCCCAAAGAACACTCACTATGTGAATGCAAAACAAAAGAAATTCAATCCATGTCTGATTGCCTGTATTTTAAAGAATAGCCAAGATTCCCACCACATAAAAGAGACAAGACCTGAAGTGGCTACAGAGCTTTAGTTTCAGCGCTGTCACTTCTAGTAGTGATTTGGATGGTTATAAGTGGGCTGGCGTGGAAAGCTCACGGAGTTGCTTACACTTTATGACATTATTGGGGAAAAGAATCCTAGATCTGAGGCAACTTCCATCTCTTTGCTTCCGGATTATGCATCTTTATTAAATGGATGATGCATCTTTATTAAATAGGTTTTATTTATTAGAAGAAGAAGAACAAGAAGAAGAAGAATCGATTGAATTTATACCCCACCCTTCACTACCCAAAGGTGTCTCAGAGCGGCTTACAAACTCCTTTCCCTTCCCCTCCCCACAACAGACAGACACCCTGTGAGCAGTGTTCCCTCTAAGCTGAGTTAGTGTGAGCTAGCTCACGGTTTCTTAGCCTCTGGCTCACAGATTTTTGTCTTAGCTCAGGAAGGATGGCTCCAGAGCAGGCTAATTGATGCAGCAGCCAAATCGCCTGCTCACAACTTTAATGCTGGTAGCTCACAAAGTGGAATTTTTGCTCACAAGACTCAACAGCTTAGAGGGAACATTGCCTGTGAGGCAGGTGGGGGTGAGAAAGCTCTTGACAGAAACTGCTCTTTTTTCAAGAACAGCTCTTATCAGAGCTACAGCTTGTCCAAGGTCATCCAGCCAGGTGCAAGTGGAGGAGTGGGGAATCAAACCCGCTTCTCCCAGATTAGAGTCCGCGCACTTAACCACTACTTCTATCAGAAATGCTGAAATTTTTGCTTTTGTTTTAAATTAAGATGACTGCTCCATCTTATTAACTCTGCTGAGGGGGTCTTATGAGGCGTAAAAAAGTCAATCATCACTGTCATGGAACCAGGGCCTGGACTGAGCCTCAGTTACTTTAATTTCTATAGTAAAGTATAGTTGAATCTTTGGTTTTGTTTTCCAGGAGGCTTCAGGACTCTGTGGCCTTCTGGTACTGATAACCCAATATGTGACTTTGGGCTTACATGACTTTTGCCTTTTGGAATGTTTATATATTATCAAATGCTAAACAGAGTCCTTTGTGTTACATTTTATGGCACGCATGGCCCAGCCCAACAAAGTGACATTTATGTCAGATCCGGCCCTTCTAACAAATGAGTTCGACATCCTTGAGATATGGTATCTGTAACTAGCTTCTTTGACTCTCTGAGTCAGCCTGACTTTCCTTGATTATTTTGACTCCTGAGACAGAAAGAAAGAGTTGAGCTTTGTCATGTATCTCAGGTATATGTCAGATGCTTAGCAACAGACTTGACTGGCAGTTAGATTAGATCCTGTGGATGAAAAGGGGTACTTAATGTCTGAATTTAGGCTCGTTCGTGGTTGTTCTGGCTAATCTGTTGTGGGTCTTGACAGAACACCCAAGGATATCCTTTATAGAATTATAAGTGCACTATTTATGCACTGGGGTTGTGTTGAAATATTCTGTGCTGAACATTGAAATGCCACAAAAGTGTTTCCTGACTTAAGAGTGTGTGTACTCAAATAAACTGAGTGTGGGTTTAGAACAACCGTCTCCTCCCCTCCCCCTGTCTCCCTCGGGACCCCGGCCAGCTTCTCCCCCTCCCCAAGGGACACCGTGGGGGGGATGGGAGTCCATGAAAAGGCTCCTGTACTCCTAATTTCCCGAACAATAACAAATGTATTTTTAAAATACACTTTTAAAATAATTTGTCTCTGAGTGAATTTAAGTTCCCTTATCCCACACCCTGAATAAAATCTGAACTGAAATGTGGTGCCCCTGGCTACAAACACTGGGTAAGAGAACCAGGATTTAGGCTTCCATTTGAAATAGGAGATCCATTAATATTTTTTTTTTGCTCTATAGCTCTTCATTTCTGCTTTGAGAGATGCTATTTTTATGCATAGCAAACATTACTAAACCACTCTTACCTTTTTGTAGAGACTTCTCAGGTCCCTGTACTGCCACATGCTGTTTAAGACCTGAGATGCCGCCTTCACTACTTTTGGTGAGTGCCTATTTAAGAAAGGGAAAAGGTGACACTTATCAGTAACTGAAGGCCTCAAGGAAGCACCCCTGAGATCCATCAACTCTATCAGTAGCTTGTGATTCATGATAGCTGAGCATTGCAATTTTCTTGGCCAACATCATCTCACTATTTACCACATGTTGGGTGAAGGGGGAAAGAACTACCATTTCAAGAGGGTTGGACTGACAAAAAAGTGGGCTTGCTGAGAGAACAAGGATACTGGTTAGTTACAAACAAATCAACAGCTGACAAAATAGTTAGAAGAAAGTGTAGCACTTAGAATAGTGAAAATCCTCTTTGAAAGGCCCGATGCTGAACTAAAACTTTATGCCCCTTCAAAATATAATTCACAAAGGATGACTTTGGGAGGCTGCTACACATCTCTCTCTCTCTCTCTCTCTCTCTCTCTCTCTCTCTCTCTCTCTCTCTCTCTGTGTGTGTGTGTGTGTGTGTGTGTGTACATATATATATTTCACTTCTTCCTTGCCCACTGCCACATAACTCAAGGCAGCTCATAACAATTTAAAAGAGCATGCAGTAATTTACAATGCATCCAAAAATATACATCTATATACTTTACAATGTAGTCCTTCATATGAAAAAATAATCCCAGACAGTTTCTACCTGGCTAGCTATTGAGTAATAAAAACCACACACACAAAAATCTCATAGTGCCAGAAAAAATCTTGAAGCTGGGCTTTGGGATTCCTTGCTTGGGAGGGAGTTTCATAATCAAAGAGCCAGAGAACATCTCACTGTCTTCTCCTTGTAATCAAACCCAGCATACAAATTGTTTGGATGATCCTTAAGAGTTCTTATAAAGTTCTCCTCTCACTTGTGAGCTCATGCTGTTGGTTGCCTATGGTTGGTGCACCGTGAAATGTGTCTAGAAGTATTCAGCATAGGGTTACTGAAGTAGCCCTGTCTGTTAGGACCCCTCCAGACACAGAAGGCAATGTGCTCCAGCTGAAACTCCTAGATGTTCTTCTCACATACAGCACATGATGACCATCAAGCCTTGAGGCTACAAAGTCATGAATGGCAAGTGGTGGGACGTTTCCAAACAGAAAAGGAATGCTCCTGCCCAACAGCATCACCTGCAAATATCTGAACATGTATTTTCTAATAATACTCCTGGAGAAATGTGCCCCTCTTCTACCAAGAATAGTTCTTGCACTGCTGGGCACTGTTAGTGGATGTAGGTTAACCCAAAAGACTCCCTTGATAAATAAATACTATGAGGCCGATGTCATTAGGGACTGAAACTGTCAGATATATTGCTATGCAAATTTTTGCTTACACCCTCCCCAACCCCTTCTTCATCATAGTAAGCATCTGTCAAGCTTACTAATGATGATAAATGATAAACTACAACTCTCTGGGAAACAATTAGAGCAGATGAGCACTAATTAAATTATTAAATTATAGTTAATAAGTGAGAGAGGGACTGTGAAACATACTTGTCTCCTTTACTCTTGGAAATGCCAACAAGCTTCTCAATTCCTCCTGCATCCCGCAAGGCCTTGGCATTCTCCATGTTTTTTGTGATGACTTCATGCAAGGTGCAACAAATGGCAGTCACGGTATCATCAGACATGGCCTTGCTTGTTGAACTGTTACTGTTGTTACCTCCGGGAAGTCGGTGAACCAGGTCCCGCATGGCATATTTGCCTTTTGAGAAGAAAACAAACATGCAGGGGAGAGTCATACAGTACAAGCAGAAAGCAAAACAGAAGGAAGGTATAGGAGAACAATACCCACTAGACAGCCCACCTGTAATGGGAGTATAATAATAGCAACTGGCCTTACAGGGTTGTTATAAGGTCTACAATAAGATTATGGGTTGGATCCAGCCGTAAATTTCAACTAATAGAGGAGTAAATTTTTGCCAGTTCTTTCCTCCTATTGGAGACTCCAAATTTGCTCCTCATAATGTTCCTTTGGTCTCCTGTCCCCAGAAGCAGCATAATGATTTGTACTTGGAGGGTGGAGGTGAGAAAGTCCCCTTCTGAGAGCAACTGGATCCAACATCATGTATGGAAAATGGTTTGAATATCCAAAGTAGTGTATTGTCAAGCTCAGGCTAACTGTGTTAACTTTTGATTTCTTTTTTAAAAAACTGTTTATTTATCATTTATATCATACACAACTACATATCGCGTATACTACATTTATCATTTCGAGTCACTTTTTTATCCCCTTCTCTAACCAAACATAAAATTTCCTCCATCTTTTTTCAAATATCTCATATTTTCCTTGTAGCAATACATTTAATCTAACAGCTATAGACAACATTTTATCTATCAGCTCTTCCTTGGGGGGGATTTTTTCCCCTTTCCAGTATTTTGCTAATAAAATTCTTGCCGCAGTAAAAGTGCAGCTAATTAGATATTTGTTCTCAGCACTGTAATTACTTGGAAGCATGTTTAATAGTGCTATCTCCAGTACAAAAGGAATATCTAATCCTGTAATGTCCCTTAATATTTTATATATTTTAGACCAATAATTTTGGATTCTTCCACATCTCCACCAGACATGTATAAGGGTACCCATGTTGTTCTTACTTTTCCAACAACTCTTATTAGTCGTTCCATAACACTTGGATATCCTGTCTGGTGTCCAATACCACCTATGGAACATTTTCAAAATCTTTTCTTTGTATGGAATTGCTCTCATCATCTTAACTGTGTTCCATATTTTTGACCATTGTTCTATTTCTATGTTAATAAGAAGTTATATAATTTTTGTATTAGTTTATCGTTTGAGGATAGCCAAATCTTGTCTAATTCATTGTTGTTCTCATAGAATCCTATTTTTAATCTCTGTTAAATTTGTATATTGTCCCACCATGTAAGTTTTATGTTTTGTTTGTCTAATTCTTTGTTAGATTTTAGTTCATTATCCTTATTTAACAAGTCCTTATATGTTATTTTCGTAAATTTGTCTATCAGAGTAGACTTTGTATTAGCTTCTATGGGAGCCACCCACTTTGGTGTTTTAGTATAGAATTTTTTTCTAATTTCTTTCCAAATTTTCATTAATGATCCTCTTAGTGTGTGTGTTTCAAAAGTTTTTCTCATTTTTTCGTCATCGTACCATACGTACTTATGCCACCCCATCATTAGGTTGAATCCTTCTAAATTCAATAGTCTAGAATTTTCCAAGAGTATCCAATCCCTAATCCACATCAAAGTTGCTGCTTTATAATATATTTCCCAGTTAGGCAGTCCAAAGCCTCCTCTTTCTTTCTTGTCCTGCATAACTTTTCAATTAATTATTGCTTTTTTACCATTCCATATAAATTTACTGCATATTTTTTCTAGTTCTTGAAAATAGTTGTTTTTTTCTTAATATTGGTAAATTTTGTGCTAAAAACAGGAATCTTGGCAACACATTCATCTTTATTATTGCTATTTTCCCCATAAATGAAATTTCTAAATGTTGCCATCCTGGTAGGTCCTTTTTGATTTTCACTAATAACTTGTTATAGTTGTCTTCCGTCAGTGTATTGTTCTATTTGATATCATTATCCCTAAATATTTAACTTTTTGTACCAACTCCATTTTTGATATTTCCATGATTTGTTTTTTTTATTTTTTCCACGTTTTTTGTTATTATATTTGATTTTTTAACATATATCTTCATCCCTGCTACTTGACCATATCCTTGTATTGTTTCTATTAGCTGTTTTAAGGAAGTTACTGAGTTTTCCAATATGAATAACTAGATCATCAGCAAAGGCTTGTACTTTAAATTCATCTTTGTAGATTTTCAATCCTTTAATTGCTTTATCCTCTCTAATTTGGTCAATTAAAGTTTCTAGTGTAAATATAAACAAAAGCGGTGATAGTGGACAGCCTTGTCTAGTTCCCTTTTGTATATTAATGTCTTCTGTTATGTCTCCATTAATTTGAATTTTAGCAGTTTGAATTTTATATATAGCTTTTATCATCTTTAAAAAATTAGTCCTACAGTTCCAAGCTTCTAATTTTTGGATCATAAATTGCCAACTTACATTATCGAATGCTTTTCCTGCATTGAGAAATATCAGCGCCATTGGTTTACTTGAATGCTCTTCATAATATTCTAATACATTTATTATCGTCCTGATATTATTTTTGATTTGTCTCTTTGGCAGAAATTGGAGGAACGCTTCCGGCCGTCGACAAGAATAGATGCGAGTTACTTAGTAGCTTGCCTATGCTTCACTCCTTACAGTCTTTAAGGGCTTTTCCAATGCCCTCCAAGGGTTCTTTTGGAGGAAGAATCCTAGCAAAAAGCTTTCTTCAAGCAACAGGCAGAACTTTTGATTTCTTAAAACTCTGTTTCTTGTTACCTTCACTTGTCATTTTGAATTCCTGGGGGAGGGGTGTATGTTGTTGCAGTGCATGGGAGTAGATGTTGTAAATTTCCTGAAGAAGTGCCCCAGAAAGCCAGTTTGGTGTAGTGGCTAAGTGTGCGGACTGGGTTTGATTCCCCGCTTGCACCTGGCTGGACGGACCTTGGGCAAGCCGTAGTTCTGATAAGAGCTGTTCTTGAAAAAGAGAAGTTTCTGTCAAGAGCTCTCTCAGCCCCACCTGCCTCACAGGGTGTCTGTTGTGGGGAGGGGAAGGGAAAGGAGTTTGTAAGCCGCTCTGAGACACCTTTGCGTAGTGAAGGGTGGGGTATAAATCCAATCTCTTCTTCTTGTTGTTGTTCTTCCCGTGAGACTGACCTTGGAGTACCTTTCTCTGCCATATTAACGCCAGGGGTAGAGGTGACGTCTGTGGATGTGGAATTTTATGCTTTTACCTAGTAATTTCCCACACATTTTCTCAGTCCTAACAAAAGCTCTTGAACCCACAGCATCATATCTCTAATAAAGCGTTACACTGCCAATAGGCATGACCTCAAAACAGAGACCTCTGTTAAGGCTCTGATAATCTGTTAAAATCCACTTGCATTTATGTTCTGTCTCTCTGCCTGTTATCCACAGTAGTTTATAATTTGAAGCACAAACAAAAACTAAGATACAAAAAGACAAAATAATACAACTTCCAGGGTGTTGGTGGTGTCTTCAGTAGCAGATAGTCTGAGGGTTGGGTTTCTCCTCCCACCTTTGGGAAGGCCCTGAAATGTGGGTTGACTCAGCATCAAATATCCCTAAAACCTTTGAACAGTGAAAAACTTTTAAACACACACAGGCACGCACGTATGTGGCTTCCCTTTGTTTGCAGTAGAATTGCAATGGGGGGGGGGAATGGTAAAAAGAAATGCCTGCCTTCCTCCAGTGAGGGGGACCTGTGTGGGATGGAGAAACGCCTGCTGGTGAGGGGGGAGCATCGCTCCTCGGGTGAAGGGCGCAAGCATTCTCATCCTGCAGTACTGAGCCGCCAGAAAGAATGAGAAAATAAGATGGATCAAATTGGAAGTGCACCAAGGTATTCCCTTTACCGCTCCTTCATATTTTAATTTCATTTATACTTTGTCTTACCAATGGGGACTCAAAGTGGCTTATATTGTTCTTTCCTCCATTTTATTCTCACAACACCCTTGTGAGGTAGGTTAGGCTGAGCATATGTGACTGGCCCAAGGGCACCCAGCAGGCTTCCATGACAGAGCAGGGATTTGGACTCAGGTTTCCCAGCTCCTAGCATGACACTTTGACGTGTACATCACACTGGCTTCTTGTTGTCAGTGCTGATAGTGTGGATCATTTGTTAGGCATGACTGGGTTGGGTTTTTGTTTTTGTACAACTGTAACTCACCTATGAACACTTACGCATTTCTAAAGCTCTTTGCCAGCCTCGTCACATTGCCCACTACTGCTCTGAAAAGTTTCATGTCCATATCACTGGTTATAATTGTTCCTCTAAGAATTGCTCATTCTACTTTGTGTCTGTGGAACTTTCCCTTACTCTTGATAACATTCTTCTGAGCTAAAGCGATTTTTAGACTGATTGGATTTTAAAGAAGCCCTTCACTTTTAATTATTGCTAATTATAAAGTAGGAAACTAAAAAGGCAAGCTAATTGAGGACATTTTAATTTCATTGGATTCCCAGCTACTTTTCTTTCCCATTCTATTCCGGCTATTAAGAGCCCACAGAAAACATAAAGAAGGCCACTATTATGTCTACTGACATTTAACTTTTTCTTTCTAGATACTATTTAAGAACATAAGAGATGCCAATGTTGGATCAGGCCAAAGGCCAGAAATACCAGGTGCCATCAGGAGGTTCACCAGTGGGGCCAGGACATTAGAAGCCCTCTCACTGTTGACCCCCCCCCAAGCACCAAGATGACAGAGCATCACTTGCCCCAGAGCCCCTATCTATACCTTGTGGCTAATAGCCACTGATGGACCTCTGCTCCATATCTATATATCTAATAGCCAAGTTGCCCCCGTGAGTGCGGATCGCTAAATCAGCGCTCCAGGGGCACTTGGGGGGGAGGGGGAGGTTTGTGCACACGTGGGCTAGTCCCCACGTGTGCACAAAAATGCTAAACCTTGAAAAAAAATTCAGGGGTGTGTGTTTAAATCCCCCCAAAAGTTCAAGACCGTTCCGTGCCCATGCGCACGGAACGCTTGGCAACCGAGGCTGCCGCCGCCGCCGCTTTAAAAGGGAAGCGGCGAGCAGCGAGGGGGGCCCCGAGTGGCGAGGGAGCCTAAGGAGCCTCGCTGCCGCTGCCTTGGAGCCGGCCGGCCGGGCGGGAAACATCAGGGCCAGGGGGTGAGGGGGGGAACCCACAGCCGCCGCCGCTAAGGACCACCACCACCGCCGCCACTGCCTCAGAGCCAGCCGGGCGGCCGGGAAACGTCAGGGCCAGGAGGGTTGGGGGGGAACTGCCGCCTCAGTTTCGCCGCCGCCGCCTCGAAGCCGGGCGGGTGGACGGGCGGGAAACATCAGGGCTAGGGGGGTTGGGGGGGAAACCACCGCCGCCGCTAAGGAGCCTCGCAGAGAGACTGTGGGGCGAAGAGAGAGAAGCGGGGGGGAGAGAGAGAAGGGGGGGGGGGAGTCACTCTTTGGGTGAAGAAGTACTTCCTTTTATCCGTTCTAACCCGACCGCTCAGCAATTTCATGGAGTGCCCACGGGTTCTTGTATTGTGAGAAAGGGAGAAAAGTACCTCTTTCTTTACCTGCTCTTTCCCATGCATAATCTTATAAACCTCGATCATGTCACCCCTTAGTCGTCTTTTCTCCAAGCTAAAGAGCCCTAAGCGCTTTAACCTTTCCTCATAGGGAAAGTGTTCCAACCCTTTTATCATTCGAGTTGCCCTTTTCTGCACTTTTTCCAAAGCTATAATATCTTTTTTAAGGTGTGGTGCCCAGAACTGCACACAGTATTCCAAATGAGGTCTCACCATTGATTTATATAGGGGCATTATTATATTGGCTGATCTGTTTTCAATACCCTTCCTAATAATCCCCAGCATAGCATTTGCCTTCTTTATTGCAGTCACACACTGTCTTGACATTTTCAGTGAGTTATCTACTACAACTCCAAGATCTCTCTCTTGCTCAGTCTCTGCCAGTTCAGACCCCATCAATGTGTATTTATATTTAGGATTTTTGGCTCCAATGTGCATCACCTTGCACTTGGCCACATTGAACCCCATTTGCCATGTTGACGCCCACTCGCCCATCTTTGACAGATCCCTTTGGAGTGCCTCACAATCCTCACTGGTTTTCACCACCCTGAACAATTTCATGTCATCCGCAAACTTAGCCACTTCACTGCTTACTCCAAATCATTAATGAACAAGTTAAAAAGCAGTGGACCAAGTACTGATCCCTGTGGTACCCCACTGCTTACCCCCCTCCACTGAGAGAACTGTCCATTTATACTCACTCTCTGTTAGCCAGTTTTTGATCCATAAAAGGACTTGTCTATTTGTATTATGGTGACACATCGTCAGACCACTGTGCTCTCTACATGTGCTCGCCCCTCTGTAATGCAAATACCAAAGAACAGGCATTGTAAAATGATTGTATTTGGAATTGTAGCCAGTGCTCTGGAAAGCACTGATCATTCAGCAGTGTTGAACGGCTTAAGAGATTCTTGCTGTGTGTTTGAAAAAGAAGTGGAAGGTGGTTGTTCTGTAGGACTGCATAATAAGCCTTTTAAGGAGACAGCCTGGGAGAGACCATAACCGTTGGAAGATGTGTAAACTGTTGGGTGGGAACTGTGGTTACTGATGAAGCCGGAGGCCATGAGCAGTGCAGCTAAATGGGGTTATAGGGAAAGGAGGCTCATAAATGGATTCCATGAGGAACACAGCCAATTGCTCTCAAAGTAACTCCAGTGAGCTTGGCCGACGCATCCCAAATGGACTTGAGGTAGCAGAATTGTACTGGGGTGGATCAGGCACCCAGCCAAGGGAGTGAAGAGAAAGGCCTTCTCCAGGAGATCCGTTTAGGGCGGCAGCGGTCCTTAGGAATGCCTGCAAAGGGCCTCTTTGGTGCCTTGTTCTGGTGTAAAGAAGGAAGAGTGTGACCGTGGCCAGCAGCATGCTCACATAACCACCCCTGGACGTCACTCTCATCTGAGGTCTCAGGCGCCGTGTTGGGGAGCACGAGATGGGATGCAGCCGGTGGTCGGTCGTGGTGGGAGGTCTCGTGGGTGATAGTGAGCTGGAGGGCCTCGTTGAGTTTGATGTTGGATGTGCCGATCATCTTTTGGTGGAGCTTCACGTTGCTGATTCCCCAGGCGAACTGGGTCAAGAGGTTCTCCTCCACCTTGGAGAAGTCGCATTCCATAGCGTGTTGGTGCAGCGCGGCCATGAATGCTGCGGCTCTCTTGCCAGGCTTTTGGATGTGCCCCTGGAATTCCATCCACTTGGCCAGCGTCGTTGGCTTGGGCGTGAGGTACCTGGTCAGGGCGTCTATGATCTCCTTGTACGTATACTTGAGGAGAGCCTTCGGGGCCAGGAGGCTGTTTGTGAGCCGGATGGTGTTCACACCACAAGAGCTGAGGAGGAGAGCCCTTCTCTTGCCTGCATCAGTTATCTCATGGAAGGCGAGGTGGCATGTTAGCTGGTCTGTCCACGAATCCCAGAGCTCGGGATGAGTGGGGTCGAAAACCTCGAGGTGTCCCGGAGCAGAGGCCGTGACTCTAGCGTGGAGCAGGGGATCTGTGGAGCTGGGCACGGTGCAGTGCCGCTTGGGGACGGTGTGGGCGCGGTGGCATTTTCTGGAACGATGCTCAGTGCTGCGCTGGAAGGTGAGCCTGGCCTGCTCATCGGGATCCCACCCTTGTCGCCACTGAAAAGTACTGGCTTCGACACATGGAGAACTCGGACTGTGACATGCGTTCAGACGCGTTTATTGTACTTCACAACAAGACAAGGAAAAAATGGCCCTGCAAGGCCAACTATATACACTCCACCCGGCACACCTCTGTCCCCATTGGAGGGTTTGAATTTCCTGCCAAGGGTGCTATTAGTGGACTCTATGTGGACTAGGATTCTAGGTCCCCTTTGTGTTTGGGGACCAAGCTCCTGCTTTGCTGCAGATCCCTGGTGGTGGACCACGGACATAACAGATTCCCAGCTCTCTGCTCCATCACCTTGTTGCTCAGCTGCTTAATGAATATCACAGTGGAGTCTTTTTCTGAGAGGATAACTTTCAGATTTAACTGTTAACTTTCTGAGCTAAGCAGAGGACAGAAGGAGTCAAGGAAAGAAGAAGTCAGAAACAGAGTGTTAAAAGGAAGGATAAACAACTTTGGAAGAGCTCTCCTGACTTCCCTGCCGACTTGAGGTCTTGTTAATTAAGGGAGGGTCCCTTGCTTTCTGGCCGATATTATGCCGTCCGGCAAATGCAGGAGAGACCTAGAGGAGACTGCTTCATTACCAGTCCCCAAACAATTAAAATTTGGTGACTTTTTTCATCCCCCAGGAGGCATTGACAGTAATCCAAGTAGAAACTGTACCCTCACTTTTGCCGTGGACACTTCGAATTGCTTTTCTGTGCTTGAATCCAGCTATGTGGAAAATGAGGAAAGCGTACTCTCTCTCTCTCTCTGAGAACTCTGTGCAGAGGGAGGGGAAGCAGCAGCCTGCCACGGTCCCTGCCACGGAAGTCCCTGAAGTGCCCACTATGAGCTCTTGACTGACTCTAACTGCAAGAACCATGAATTGCTTGTTTCATAACATTCAGGATCTACAATCCCAAAACAATCAGCTAACTTCTGCAGCTGCCAAGTTATCTACCTGCACTTTTCAAAGCCAAGCAATGCCCCAGGACGCTGACAAAAATAGGCAGGGCACTGATTGTATTCCTAAAGCACCACACAAGCATGTTCCAGCCTTGACTCTTGAAAAACCTTCAAGGGAAAAACTTTTTCATCTAGTTTATCAGCCAAACAAGATCTGCTTAGCAGTCTGTGGGCAACACGGTTTTATTCCAAACTGGCAAAGTGTCCAGCGTGTAAAGAGCCACCTCTCAGCTATATTTAATATCAAACATTCAGGGATTGATTTGATTGAGGTTGATGTCCTTAACTCCCAAATTCAATCCCAAAGAGTAATCCTTTCCTTCTCCTCCTCTAAATTGCCATCTCTGATCTTCAAAAGGAAACTGGATCTGTTTAAGAAGGGAATTTCCCCCTCTCGCGTGTTCCACAACACCATCGTTATACCTTTATGCCACAAGAACCAGTCTGACCCAGTGATGATGTCTACCTCTCAGGCAGAGACACTTATGGATACCGAGACTTCTCAACGAAAATGAATTTCTTGGGAGAAAATGTGCGCTCCAACAATAAATTCTCAAAATATTTCTGAATCCCAGATTGCTATGGATAGCCTCTCAGATTCCCCAATCCCTCCAGTCCCTTATAGCTCTTCGGCTTCTAGGCCTTTGGAAAATTCTCTAGAAGATGACATATTTAACTCCTTTGGAAGTCTTTCATGCGAAGCTCAGCATACATCTGCATGGGATTAAAGACCTGGAGCCTCAACTATCCAGCAATATTAGGACCCATGGAAACCCTCTACACACAGTTCATCCACCGGAGGCATCTATGCATTTGAGGATATCTAACCCCAGTACCCAAGTTCTTCCAAGGATGTGTGGAGAAGTCGCTGCATTACAGAGCTGCAATGAGCTACTTGGGACTGAAGGCCTCTTTGAAGAGACAGTAGTAGAGTTTCTACCAGAGGACTTGAATGTACACATTGTCCAAAAACTTCCAGAGGTCCCTCAACCAAACCCTCTACCCCAAGTAGACTCCATGAGATAATCACGGAGCACATCGGTCTTATTATTGATAGACCTGGCATTGAATAACACCAGTGACGGAGAAGGGTAAGTTTTCCTAGCCCCACAACCAACATCCCTTGAGATGGGACATAGATGGGAAGAAGTCCGAGCATTTCCATATCTCTGATTTCTTCCATTCCAATTAAAGGAAGAGCACCTACACCCACTGCTATATCTCCCCCGCCTCGTAATCACTGGTATCCCTGACCCTTGCATGGCCCCCCTTCATCGGTGCTGTCAACCCCAACACTCTCCAACAATCAACAAAGGCTATAACTACAAGATCTATCTGGCTCATCACTGACCCTTTGTCTAAAGTAAGTACTCCATATTGCCCTCTCCAGCTAATTAAACTGCTACCTAATTTACCCACCCTGTTGCAGCTAAACCAATTGGGTTGACTAATTAAACAACTACAACCAGCCTAATCAACTCCAACATAATAAACCAATTTGATTAAAGAAAATCAATAATCAGTTAATCAGTGGGGGAATTAGGTTGGGGAAAATTATATAAATCAGTCAGTCAAATTAACCTCTCTCAACCACCCCCACCCCAATAATTGATTAATTAATACAATATAAAATCAATTTAATCAATTTAAACATAACCAATCATCGATTAATCAAACT
The DNA here is from genome assembly GCF_001447785.1 of Gekko japonicus. Classification (NCBI taxonomy): domain Eukaryota; kingdom Metazoa; phylum Chordata; class Lepidosauria; order Squamata; family Gekkonidae; genus Gekko; species Gekko japonicus. The sequence continues at coordinate 101,904 of NW_015159752.1, forward strand.
AATCGAACTAATCATTAACTGCAAAGGGCAAGATATAAAACAGGCCTAAAGCCTAGTTATTTAGCAAATTCTATATGGGTCTTTAAATTGTCTCTGTCAAACCAAATCTCTGCCACACCAAGTCCCACAGCCGTTGGAGTCTGTCGTTCTTGGTTGCAGCATCGTTTGTGTTCCTGCACGACCTCCAGTACTCAGTCTGACAATCAACAGTAGATTGACAAGACCAGCTCCATAGGGGTGAATAATTTAAGCAAGGTAGACAAAGTCTCATATTACTGCAGTTGAAGTCCCACAATCCATGTTGTTTTCAAAATAATTTTAAAGTGTTGATGTTAACTTTAATTTCACCTGATAAGAAATAAATTTAGTCCCCAAGTTTTTGGTTTGTTGTCGGGTGTTATCCATTTGATCAGTCCCCTCACCCAATCATGGTCTGAATATAGTTTGGGACAAATTGTGACATCAACAATTTGGTCTTGTGAGGACGATGAAAGGAGGATGAAGTCAATACGAGTGTGGACCTGAAATTGTGATGAGAAGTAAGTCTGTAGAAAATGAATCCAACTGTGTCATAACAAAAAAACCACTGGAGCTGTAGAAACTAAGAAATCCCCCCCTTCCCCTAAATAAACATGAGCAAGCTAATAATTGTAATAATTGTTAACAGCAACAATGTTTTCCTCAAATATAGTATTAAGTGAATTACGTAACAAGCATAACAAAGAGTTCTTTAAATGTAAGAAAGTGAAGATACCAGTTCTGAGAATTTTGCTGGGGGAGTATTTTGTGCCACTTCAAGGGGGAGGTTGGATAATCAAGGTTCTGTTTGTTAGACCTCTTGGTTCTGAAATCATATGAGACTTCCATGGGGAATGACAATTTATTCAGTAGAGCGTGGCCACTGTCCAGGTCATGGGCTATGAGGTGTTCACCCTGATGGGTAACTTGGATACCTCCTGAGATGAGCAAATGGAGGCTTCCCACAGCTTGGAAGTGACTGGCTTTAGAAGGTTGTGGATTGAATCCATTTGTCTTGATATTTCAATGCACTATTATGCCAAGATTCACTAAGGATCCTATGGAATGTTCGTTGGTCATAAAAGTCTGTGATTATGTCTCATGGACCCTTACAGAAGCCTTCACATCAATTCTGTAGGCTTGCAAGACAAGTGGCACTATTTTGTCTTCAGGGCTTCTCTAGGAGAGTTCTCTTCCTTTCTTTCCTCCATTCCCCGGAACTTCAGTGTGTTTTGTTTCAGTTTCATTTCCAGCTTTATTATTTTTTCAGTGGCCCACTCATCTTTCCTTTGTAATTGTCTGATGTTGTCTTGTGTGGTGAGAGACATTTCAAAAGCCGAATCTGCACTCTGGGACACTTTTTGAAGTGATTGTTGTATAATTTCGAGTTGTTCTCCCAACGACTGTAATCTATCATCAGTATGATCTAATACTTCAGTTTTAATAGAGTGTATGGATTCCGATAAGTCTGCTTTAAGTTGCGAGTCGGTTACCCTTTTCAGATCCTCCGACCTGGTGGCCATTTCAGAGGGTGCTGTGCTGTCTTCCATCTGTGCAGTTTTTGGATACTTAAGAGTCGAAATAAGATTTTACTGATGGGTTTTTCATCACGAAGGGTTTGGTTTTCACTTACTCAGATTTTCCCATTCCAAAATACAGAGGAAAATGTAGATTTTAATGATGAGGGGGCCACCCGACACCACACCTCATTCTGTGCTGACTTCCCCTGGTCACCAAGTTGTCCTTTAGATGCTCGCAGGTTGATCCCTTTAAAATCTGCTCCAGTATCTTCGTTGGGGCAGAGGTCAGACTGACTGGCCTGTAGCTTCCTGAGTCATCCCTCCTCCCTTTTTTGAAAATTGGGATAACTCCTCCAGTCTTGTGGCATGTCTCCCATCCTCCAAGAGGTCTGGGAGACATGCATAGACAATGGCTCTGCAAGCTCTCTAGAAAGTTCTTTGAGCACTTTGGGGTGCATACCATCTGTTCTAGGCGATTTGTACTCATTCACTGCAGCCAAGTGCTTCTCAGCTACCTCTCTGTCCATGTCAACCAGCAGCCCAGATGCTGTGACTTGCCTACTTCCATTTCTGGATGAGCCTGTTTTCTTCATGTAAAAAACGGAGGCAAACTAAGCATTGAGCCTTTCTGCTTTCTCTCTGTCCTCTGTCAGAGTTTCTCCATTTTCACACAACACTGGGCCCATCACCTATTTTATCTTGCGTTTGCTCCTCACATATCTGAAGAAGAGTTTCTTGTTGTAGCAAGCCTCCCTGGCCAGCTTTAGCTCACTGTGAGCTTTGGCCTCTCTGATGGCTGACATACGGTGCCTAGCAACCCGCAGATACTCTTCTTTAGAGGTGTGTCCTTGCCTCCATTTCTTGAATCTTTCCTTTTTATCCCTTAGCACATGACACAGTCCTCTGTTCATCCACATTGGCTTCTTTGATCCCCTATCATGTTTCCTTCATGTTGGAATAGTGATGGCTTGAGCTTGCAAGAGCTCTTGTTCTAGGAGAGCGGCCCACCCTTCACTTGCTCCTTTTTCTTCCAGCAGTCTTGCCCATGGAATGATTCTCATCATACCTCTGAGTTTATTAAAGTCTGCCTTACTGAAATCTAACTTACATGTGTGGTTACAAACTTCCTTGGTCCCCCCACAGCAAAAGGGATTCTAGCAGGACATGGTCACTTCCCCCTATGGTCCCCACCACCTTCATCCCATCTACCATCTCTTGCCTGTTGGTCAATATTAAGTTGAGTATGGCTGAGCCCCTCGTAGCTTCCTCCACCATCTGATGAAGGAAGTTGTCATCCAGACAGGTCAGGAAGTTGCGTGACTGTGGATGCTTTGTAGAGTTTGTCTCCCAGCACACATCAGGGAAGTTGAAGTCACCCATAACTACTCAAGGGGAGGCTGGTTAAATTTGTCTCTTATATATAACAACTTAATTACCATGCTGAGCAAAATCATGCAACAGTCACTACCACACAACAAGGATCTATCCAAAGTATTCACTTCTTGGTTATCTGTGATACATGTGGTGTGCAGGGTAGAGGAGGTCCAACTGGGATTGACAGTCCCAGGCTGGGGAATTCCTGGAGATTTGGGGGCGGAGCCTGGGGAGGGCAGGGTCTGCGGAGGGCAGGGACCTCAGCAGAGTATAATGCCACAGAATCTAGCCTCCAAAGCAGTCATTTTCTCCAGAGGAACTGATCTCTGTAGTCTGAAGATCAGTTGTAATTCTGGAGATCTCTGGGCCCTGCGTGGAGGCTGGCAACCTTGGTGTCTTGCTGGGACAATCAACATAATTTTTGTTTACTCTGGGTCCAAACCATCAGTGTTTAGTTTGAACATAACATAACTGCATTCACATTCTTCCCAAGAGGATTCACTATCTAAAGATATGGGTGGAAAAGAACTGAAATCAAGGCAACAACAGTTGTTAGCTGATAGAGGCAAAATAGCCTCAGGTCCCCCCCATGTCACTTCTAAAAATGGAGACAAATATTTTCTGGAATGTTCCAATGCTGGAAGATATTTAAAGGCTCGCAGAACTGCATCTAAATATTGAGCATTTAGAAAGTCTGATGGAACCATGCTTGGGGGAAAGAGATTAGATATATATAATCTTGTTTGGAACTTACCTATTAGCTCTTTATTTCGGACATCTAAGGCCATATTCCGTAAAGCTGTTGCAACCGCACATACGACTCGGTCATTGTCTATTCGAAGCAGCTCCACCAGGATCGGCAGGCCTTTTTCTTTCCGGACGGCAGCGCGGATATATATTGACCACTGTAAAGATACGGGACACAAGAGGGAGCATGGAAAAACTGACTCATTTCCTTGATATCCCACCTTTCTCCCCAATAGGGGGTCCCAAAGCGGCTTACGTTGTTCTCCTCTCCTTCACTTTATCCTCAACGGTGCTGCAAGGCGGGTTAGGCTGAATGCATGTGACTGACTGGCTCAAGTGAGCTTCTGTGGTAAAGTGGGATCCAGACCTGCCCTTCCCTGGTCCTGCTCTGTCTCTCTCTAACCATTACACCACACTGGTGGGGATGGAAAGTGCTGTCAAGTCACAGCTGACTTATGGGGACCCCATGGGGGGGGTTTAAAGGCAAGAGATGTTCAGAGGTGGTGTGCCCCATTGCCTGACTCCATGTCAAGACCTCGG
>NW_015159752.1:106138-116604 GCF_001447785.1 Gekko japonicus
TCCCTCCCTCCCTCCCTCTCTCGTGTTAAAGGCCCATAAACCAAAAAGAATAGGGTGTTGCTATAAAGTTTAGAGGAAGACGATTATATTTTCCTGATCAGAGCCACTGCAATCAGGAAATTAACAGATATGTTTCTAACTGGCATCTTGGCCTCCAAGCTCACCTTAATTTGTACCGGCAACTAGGAAGTGACAATTGCTGATTTTAAAATTCAAGGCAGTTTCTACCTGGGCTTCTCTTCTCCATGGTTAGCTTGGTATATCTTACTCAAGTTAAAGCTAACCAGAGTTCCCATCCACAAGAATATGATGGCCACAGATCTATTTTATGTTTGTTGTCAGGATTACTGGTGTAAGAACCTGCTTCAAACACTTCGCTTATCGCTTTATACATTTCCCCCTATCTGTGCCCCCCTATCTCTGTGTGGACGTCTAACTCTGTCCAGATCGGGGCCACACTTTCCCCAAACAGATTTTTCTACGAAGCTGGGGGATCCCTAGTTTGCAGAAAAATCTAAAATGTTACAAAAATGCACTGGCGAGTTTAAATTCCCCCCAAATTAAATAAAGTGTCTCTGTACGCACAGACAATGCACTTACCTTTGGGGGCCCCGGTGGTGGCTGCAGCGGAGAAACCCATGAGTCACTGCTGGGCCTGGCTCTCCGGTGAGCAATGGGCACGCGGGGGGGCGAGCCTTGGCAGGCCTGCCTGTAACTTCTCCAGGCGAGCCCCTGAAAACAGTGATGTGAGGAGGGAAGCCTCAGTGGGCCTGCCTGGAGTGGTGATGTGTCTGGGCGGGAAGACTTGAGGAGGAAACTTGGGAAGGAAAGACTTGCCAAGAGCAGTGATTGGGGGGGGGGAAGCCTCACAGGGCTTGCCTGGAGCAGCTCTGGGAGAGCCGGTCACTGAGGCAACGGGCGGAGAGGCCTCAGCAGGCCTGCCTGGAGGAGCAGCTCCAGGCAAGTCACCCAGAGCAGTTAAGGTGGGGGGTGGTGCTTGCCAGCGTAAAACTATGGTCTGTGCTGTAGATCTAGCAGAGGCATCAGCCGACTGTGTGGGTGCCCGCACTTATCTCCTGCTTAGATAGGCAAATCACCTCATCATGGATCAATTGAGCGAGAGAATGTTTATCCTCAGACAAGACATCCAAGTACTGGTAAAGCTTTTCCGGAGGGAAGCGCTGGCACCCGCTCATAATTGCCTGGTAGGGCCGCTGACAAGTAGGACTTTTGCCCCACTCTACTTATCCAAAGGTGCGGAGTAGGGCCCCTGCCTTTGTCTAGGTTGCAGCTCCTTGGTGATGTGGTGAAGGAGGAGAATGCACAGACAAAAACTCACAAGAGTCCTGTTTAATTTTGCAGAGATTCTTTCAGAGACCCTGCAGGTATGGAGGATGGTCTCTGCCACACTGAAGACCCCTCCAATGATTCAGGGCACAGTCAGCACAAGATCTTATCCTTGGGTTTGTTGTCAGTGGTTGTGACATTCATCTCCAAAGATCTTGCCATTTTGAGAATCAGTTTGGCGTAAAGCCTGTTGGGGAAGGATGATGCTGGATCCCCCGCCCCTTCATTTGGAAACAGATCTGAGCTCCCTTTTCAGACTCAGCAAAAGGGGCCCTGGAGAAATGTGCCACAAGGTCACGATGCCTCAAACCTGAGGAACAATACCAAGTCTGATGCTGCTCAGGGCTACTTGCTCCAGCTTCTCCATCTTTTACCTCTTGGAGCTGCTTGGGCAGCTGGAAGGGGGAATTTTGAGTGGACAAACAGTGACAGAAGCCCTGTTCACATGTTACAGCACACACACTGCATGTGCACACATCAGTTTCTTTACTGTCCTCAGTGTTTTGTTTATATCATAAACAAAAGTTTTCTTGTTTCGTTTAATCGTAAGAAGCGCACACACACACACACAGAATTTAATACCTCTATGTGTGTGTGTAGAGGATATGAATGAATGGGGGCAGCGAGTGACTGGAACCGCATTTGAGCCATAGATTGGTTCATTGTCACGTTGATGGTGGGGTGAAAGTCGTTGAATGACAATGAACCAATCTATGCAAGAAATACATTTTCTGGATACTACTGTACAAATACATGATGGATGCATAGACACCATCTTATATCAGAAATCTATGGACCAACAAACATATCTACATGCCTCCAGCTACCATCTTTACCATGCCAAACAATCCATTGCTCTACACTACAGCTGCATCTACTCCAATCCTACAGACAGAGATTCTCACCTGAGGGATCTACAACAATTCTTTTTGGAAGTAAAATATCCACCTGATGAAGTCAAGAAACAGATTAACAAAGTTAGAATGATACCCAGAGAAAACCTGATACAAGACAGACCCCATGGAACTGTCATTATCCAGTAGAGGTTGTAAGTCACTTTGAACTATTTTGAGTTGAGAGCTCTATGAGACCACTAGTGGGGTTCTGTTATTGCTATATATACGTCCATCTTTAAAAAGGGTTCCAGAGGAGATCCAGGAAATTACAGGCCAGTCAGTCTGACATTGATACCAGATAGGTTGGTGGAAACTGTTATTAAGGAAAGAATTAGTAGGCACATAGATGAACAAAACCTATTGAGGCAGACTCAGCATGGGTTCTGTAAGGGAAGATCTTGCCTCACTAACCTGTTAGTGTTCTTTGAGGGAGTGAACAAACATGTGGACAAGGGGGATCCAATAGATATTATTTACCTTGACTTCCAGAAAGCTTTTGATAAAGTTCCTCATCAAAGGCTCCCAAGTAAGCTCAATAGTCATGGGATCAAAAATTGGCTAATTCATAGGAAACAGAGAGTGTATAAATGGGCAATTTTCTCAGTGGAGGGTGGTAAGCAGTGGGGTACCACAGGGATCAGTACTTGGTCCAATGCTTTTTAACTTGTTTATCAATGATTTGGAGTTGGGACTAAGCAGTAAAGTGGTTAAATTTGCATATGACAGAAAGTTGTTCAGGGTGGTGAAAACCAGGGAGGATTGTGAGGCACTCCAAAGGGATCTGTTGAGGATGGGCAAGTGGGCGTCAACATGGCAAATGGGGTTCAATGTGGCCAAGTGCAAGGTGCTGCACATTGGAGCCAAAAATCCTAAATATAAATACACATTGATGGGGCCTGAACTGGCAGAGAGAGATCTTGGAGTCGTAGTAGATAACTCAATGAAAATGTCGAGACAGTGTGTGACTGCAATAAAAAAGGCCAACACTATGCTGGGGGTTATTAGGAAGGGAACTGAAAACAGATCCGCCAATATCATTATGTCCCTGTATAAATTGATGATGCAACCTCATTTGGAGTACTGTGTACAGTTCTGGTCACCACACCTCAGAAAGGATATTATAGCACTGGAAAAAGTGCAGAAAAGGGCAACTCGAATGATAAAAGTGTTGGAACACTTTCCCTATGAGGAAAGGTGTTAAATACTGGGTTCTAGATGCATTGCAGTGCTCAGCTCAAGTTTATTAAGTGATTTTAGCAAGCTAAAAAACAAACTAGCAGGGCTTGAGCCCTGCTTATAAAGCATGCAAACACCACACCCAACACCCCCCCCACTCTCAGTGATAGGCTATTTACATTACACCTCTTATCTACTGGTTAATTCCTGGATCCAGGCGAGCTATTGTTCTAGAGAAGCAAGCTCAGCCCATTCTACGTACAGCCTGAGGAATGGCTTAGGCTCAATACATAACACCCCTCCCCCCTAAGTTCAAAAGCTCCTTAACAGACAAAGTCTCTTAAATAGGCTGGTTTGTGTCATTCCCGGGGTGAATGTTGCAGTTCTATCAGGGGAGTTGCGGTCTCTGGACTTGGGTCTCACATTGCTGGTTTGGTGCTGGCAGATGGTAGCGGCATTGGCGTGACATCGGGGCAGTCTGTGGACGCTTGCTCCGATGCTTCGCCCACTGGTCTGTTTGGCTGTTTGCTGCCTGCTGGAAGCAGAGCCTTGCGGGCTCTGGTTCCTGTGGCAGTTCCATGTCACAATCTTTTCAGACCGCTGCCGGCAAACCTGGTTCAGCTGGAAGGAGATGGTGGCAGAGCTGGTCTATGTGCCTCCGAAGAACTTGACTGTCGTCGGTAGACACTTCATAGGACAGGCGTCCGGTAACTCAGATGACTTTGGCGGGAATCCAGGCTGGAGAAGTTTATCGCGTAGACGGTGTTACTGGGGGAAAATCCTCTAGGCGCCTCTTGGATCTCTGGAGACGGGCGGTGCTCTGGAGCTTGATCTGGGTGCAGCCTGTCCAGTCAGGTGGTTAGGCACCTGCCCATTAGGAGTTCCGCAGGGCTGTGGACGGTGGAGGTGCTTGGGGTCACTTGGTGGCCAAAAAGGAAAGCCGCGAGTCTATGGTCCCAGTCTTTGTGGACAATCCGCTGGAGGGACTCCTTCGTGGTTCGCACCATCCTCTCTGCTTGCCCATTGGTGGCTGGGTGAAAGGGAATGGAGCGGATGTGCCTGATGAGGTAGCGGCCCATAAATTCCTGGAACTCCCCCGAAGTGAGCTCCATTGTCCGTCACGACTATGTCGGGTAGGCTGTGTGTACTGAAAATCTGTCGGGGGGCCTGGATCGCTGCTTTGGAAGAGGTGGAGGCAACAGGCACCACCTCCAACCATTTGGTGTATGAGTCCACCAAAATGAAGATTTGCCCTTGGAAGGGGCCAGCAAAGTCCAGGTGTAGCCGGGAGCATGATTTGTGGGTGGATTCCCACTGCTTCACTGGTGCCCTGGGAGGTTCCGGTCGGGTTTCTTGACAGGCCTGGCAGTGCTTGACACAGGCCTCTATTTCCCCGTCCATGCCTGGCCACCACATGTAGCTGCAGGCCAGTACTTTCCTCCTCACAATTCCAGGATGCGTCTTGTGCAGAGCCGATAGCACTTGCTGGCACAAAGGATCGGGCACCACCACCCGGCTCCCCCACAGTAGGCAACCCTTGTGGGCTGATAACTCGTCCCACCAGGAGAGAGCTGCAAATTCCGGGTCCACCCGCCTGGTGGGCCAGCCCCTCCCCACCCAGTCCAAAACACGAGAGAGGACACGGCCCTTTGCGGTGTGGTGATACAAGTCAGTTAACTGTGGAGGGTGGTCGGGAAGTTCCTCCATGAGCGGGATTTGGTGCATGGGAGCGGGGTCGGGATCGCAGGAGCGGCAGGCGGCTGAGGGCATCGGCATGTCCCATTGCCTTTCCTGGGCGGTGGAGGAGGGAGTACTGGTATCCTGCCAGGAAGATCGACCATCGCAGCACTCAGGGCATCTGGGGGGGGGTCTGGCGATCCGGAGCCAGCAGGCCCAGCAGGGGCTTGTGGTCTGTTACGATGGTGAACGGCCACCCGTGGACATAGTCATGGAATCTCTTCACCCCCACCACGATAGCCAGCGCCTCCTTGTCAATTTGCACGTAGTTGCACTCGGCCGAAGACAAGGTGCAAGAGTAGTACACCATGGGGACCTCCTGGCCGGCCGGTAGCTGATGTCCAAGGATGGCACCTACCCCGTACGGGGAAGCGTCGCAGGTGAGGACGACAGGCATTGCCTCATCAAAGTGGACCAGGACGGCGTTGGAGGTGAGCAGCTCCTTGATGTCTCGGAACGCAGCAGCTTGTTTCTGGCCCCAGACCCATGGAGCCTTCTGGTTGAGGAGGTGGTGAAGTGGTTCCACAATTGCAGCTTTGTGGGGCAGGAAAGAGAGACAGAAGTTCAGAAGCCCCAAGAAGGCTTGGAGTTCCGGCTTGGAGGTCGGTGCAGGGGTGTTGCCAATGGCACACACCTTGTCTGGGGCCATATGGATGCCCTCCGCATCGATGGAGAATCCCAGGAACTCGACCTGCGGCACCCCCAGGAGGCATTTCTCCTGCTTCACCTTGAGGCCGGCTGATTGGAACTGCTGCAGGATAGTGTGCAGCCTTCTGGCGAAGTCCTTGTCTGTGGGGGCAGCAATTAAAATGTCACCGAAGAAGGGCTGTACCCCAGGAATTCCTTTAAGGAGAGAGTCCATTAGGTTCCAGAAAATTCCTGGGGCTACACTGACACTGAACTGCAGCCACCACACCTGGAATGCGCCCCTGTGCGTCACTACAGTCTGGGCCTCCGTGATCACATCATCTGCAGGGAGCTGCTGGTAGGCCTGAGCTATGTCCAGCTTTCCAAAGATCATGGCTCCCACCAGAGAGGCCAAGACATGGCTGACTAGTGGAACTAGGTAGGAGTGGTCCTGCAGCGCCTTGTTTATCGTGCATTTGTAGTCCACGCAGATGCAAACGTCCCCGTTGTGCTTCATTGGTGTCACAATAGGGGTTTCCCAGAGGGCATGTGGAACTGGCTCTAAAACCCCATGAGCCACTAGACGATAAAGCTCCACGTCTATCTTAGGCTTTAAGGCAAACGGAACGCGCCTAGCCTTCAGCTGTATGGGCCGCATCTCTGGGTTGAGCTGCAGTGAGACGGGGGGTCCGGTGTAGCGACTGAGCACCCCACCAAAGACCACCGGGAACTTGTTGCACATCCACTGAAAGTCTTTTGTGGCCATGTGGTGCACCCCAGTCACTCAGAACCCCCAGGGCGCGAACCAGGCTAGTCCCAGGAGACTCGTGTGACTGCCTCCCACCACCAGCAAGTCCAAAAGTCCATCAAAATTCTGGTACTGTACCCGGAACTTGCCCTCCCCTCTCACGGCCACTTTGTTCTTTTGGAAGTCCCACAGGGTGAAACCCACAGCCCCCCCCCCCCCCGGCCCCCCCCCCGGACAGAGTCTCTTAAAAGTGTCCTCTGAAATTATGGAGATGGAGGACCCTGTGTCAAACTCCATCATGCAGGGATTTCCCTCGATTCGGACAGTCACTGTAATTTTATCAGGGGTGTCCCGAGGCAAGTTCAGTACCTGTTGCTGCTGGACAGAGGTGGTGTGCAATTCTGCGGTGTGTGTGGATGCCGGGCTTGCTGTAGGTCTCCTCCAGTTTCCCTTGGCACAGCAGGCTCGGGCGATGTGGCCAACCTTCCCGCAGTTCCTGCATGTGGCGTCCCGGAACTGGCAAGACCTCCGCTTGTGGGGCTCCCCACAGCTGGTGCATGGTGTTGATGTGGCGGTGTCAACAGTACGTGGTAGTGCAGACGGGCAAGCGTTGTGGTGTGTAGGAAGCTGGAGTTGCAGGACCTCTTCATCGTGGTGGGCCTCCACGATGCTGGCAGGCTTTCTGCTTGCCAGACCTCTGCGGTTAACTGATCAGTGGCCTCCGCAGCGAGGACCACTTCCATGGCCTCTTTTAATTTGGGATCGCCCTTGGCGAGGAGCTTCCTTTGAATCTGCTCATCCCTCAGGCCACAGACCAGTCGGTCACGAAGTGCGTCCTCGAGGGTGGCATGCTTCTTTGCCGCTGCCTCGATCCCAGAGGACTCTGGAAAAAACTCAAACCGGGAGAAGTAAGACTCCCAGTCTTCCGCGGTGGCGTCAAATGCGTCGAAATGCCCTGGAGTGGCAGCCATAGTCCTGGGAGTGATGCGATGTGCGATGTGCATGGCAATGGAGCTCTTATAAAGCATGCAAACACCACATCGAATACACACCCACTCCCAGTGATAGGCTATTATACCTCTTATCTATTGGTTAGTTCCTCGATCCAGGCGGACTATTGTTCTAGAGAAGCAAGCTCTTTAGCTTGGAGAAATGACAGCTGAGGGGTGACACGATCAAGGTTTATAAGATTATGCATGGGAAAGAGCAGGTCGAGAAAGAAGTACTTTTCCCCCTTTCTCACAATACGAGAACTCGTGGGCACTCAATGAAATTGCTGAGCAGTCAGGTTAAAACAGATAAAAGGAAGTACTTCTTCACCCAAAGAGTGAGTAATACATGGAATTCACTGCCACAGGAGATGGTGGTGGCTACAAGTATGGACAGCTTCAAGAGGGAATTAGATAGGCATATGGAACAGAGGTCCATCAGTGGCTATTAGCCACAAGGAATTCTCAGTCTGGGGCAAGTGATGCATTGTATTCTTGGTGCTTGGGGGGGGGGGTCAACAGTGGGAGGGCTTCTCATGTCCTGGCCCCACTGGTGGACCTCCTGATGGCACCTGGTAATTTTGGCCACTGTGTGACAGAGTGTTGGACTGGATGGGCCATCGGCCTCATCCAGCATTGGCCTCTCTTATGTTCTTATAGTTACCTAAATTCACTGGGGCCTAGGGAGAGCTTTTCAGGATCATTTAAGTGATGTCTCTGGGCACTCTGACATATGACTTTTGTATCGTAAACTTCATGGCTGCCCCCCTATTATTATTGTTTCCTGGAGAGTGTAAAGAAAGCTCTGCTTGTAGTCAGATTTCATTCTGTAAACACATATTTTCTGCCTTATAAAAAGGCACCAGAACTGGCGAACGGCAAGGACTAAATGACAGTGCCTAAGCAAAGGATGCACAAAGAGGAAATGGTCCCCTCCAGTGTCAATCACATTTGTGTCAAATTGAAAGAACAGAATGAAGAAGCTGGGAGAGAGACACAGACATAATTTCTACACATGCTTTCTAGGTAGGCAGATTATTTCATTCACTGCTCAGTTGTATCACTGACCTCCCATGTGAAGGAGTGATTGTTTGATCAAACATGCTTACCTTGGACATGACAAACTACGCATCTTGTTGATATACGGACTATTGTTAGCAAGCACCAGCTTGTGTTCTACCTCCTGATCTGTATAGATTACTACACTTAATTAACAGCTTCACTGCTTACGTAAAGCACGCTGTCAGAGTACAGAAAACGAATGTATTAAATCACCTCAGCCTTACACAACCTGAGCACATGCATCTTGGTATGGGGCTAATTAAGGCCCAGGAGAAGATTTTCAGCAGAATCAGTCCCTTGTCTGGCAGTGGGAACCCCCCCCCCCAGGAGCACATGGCCTGTGTCTTCTCATTCATCCCTGGCCTTTTGACGGAGGCTAATAGCAAGGATATCAATCGGTGCCAAGAAGTATACTTGGGTGTCCCTGCTATGAGATTGCCTTGTTGAGATCAAACAGAACTGCAGATGTTGATCCGTACTTCAGCTAAAGTGAAGTTTTAAGAATTAATCTAACAGCACAGACTTCAGAGAAATATTACAGTTGCTAGACACTAAGGCCAACCACCGCCAATATGTACCTGCACAAATATCGAATATAACCGGGGGAAGAGCCTCATTCCCACTGGAGTCTGGGCCCTACCCCCCCCGCCCCCCGTGTGACACTCAAGGGACAGGCTGCTTGGAGCTGCACGGAGGTGGGGGGGGGGGTGGGGGGCCCCGGCGGCCTACCTTCCAGCTACCTGCGGCCAGGTTCTGCAATGCTCCGGCTGCCCCTTCCAGCGTATCTGGGTTGGAGCACTCAGAGAGAAGTGTGAGGTAGGGTTTGACTATGGACGGGTGCCACAGCATCTGGATTCCTTTGGGTGGTTCTGCACATTCCGGGAGAGGTCCGACTCCATCCCACTAGAAAGAGGAAGAAAAGGAGATTGTTACCAGCAACATGAAAGTGCTAGAAGAGACAGATTGACCTGAAATAACAGTCATGATTGACACACACGCACACTCCACGGCTCCATTCAGGGTGTAGCACCCTCAATCCCCCCCCCTCCACGAGTAGTGCAAACAGCTAAAGTGAGGCAGCTTGAAGCCACACTGTCTGAGAATTAAAGCCCACTCCTCGAATAAATAGAATGATTTAAGCAGGCTGACCTGCAACCAATTTCCTCCAATATACTACCAAACATAGCTCTTGAAAACCTTTCTGCTAAGGAGACTAAATTCTCTATGAAGCTCCGAAGTGTCACTTTTGCAGAGTGCAATGTTTCTTCCTGTCAAATGGACTGCCCAGAACTCATCTCTGCCTTCGGCACTGGTGAGCCCCCACCAAGCAGTTGCAGCCACTCCCTGCGAGGGGGGGGCGCGGAACCCTGACCCTCCGTGGCACAGGGGGCGTGGATGGCTGAGGGGGTGCAGCAGGCAAAGTGGTCTTTGTACAACTGAGACTGCTAGAGAAGCGCTGCTGCTGCTTCTGCACTGATCTCATCAACCTTCCAAACCAGTGGGAGGAACACGTGAAAATGTGTCTGACCAAAAAAGCCCTTTTGTGATGAGTCCACACTTATGCGTGGTGGGGGGAGGGAGGGAGGGATTTCTCACCCACCCCCTCTTCCTGGCAGTCCCCATGTAGCACCCTGTGCTGCTCCGGAGGGTTCCCTGGTTGGGTTGGGGGGGCACGGGGGGAGGAGGCAGGAAAGATCCATTATATGAGCAGAATGTACAATTTTGGTTACATCTCCCTATCCATGTAGAAGAAGAGATTGGATTTATACCCCATGGCCCTTCACTTGGAGTCTCAGAGCGGCTTACAAACTCCTTCCCCTTCCCCTCCCCACAACAGACACACCCTGTGAGGTGGGTGGGGCTGAGAGAGCTCTGACACAAACC
>NW_015159752.1:116668-147020 GCF_001447785.1 Gekko japonicus
GGAGGAGTGGGGAATCAAACCCGGTTCTCCCAGATTAGAGTCCGTGCACTTAACCACTACACCAAACTGGCTGTAAGCAGAGGCAATGGGAAGAAAATAAAATGATAGGATCACTTTTGATAGCTAGAAGGTAACTGAAATAAACAATCAGGGTTTGATCTCATAAACCCAGTCCTCATAGAGGCCAGCTCTCTATTGTGCAGGAAGCCCCAAACACGTGGAAGTAGACATGGGGTGGGGGAGAGAAGACGAATCCCCACTCTGCTGTGGAAGTGCCAGGTTCCCAGGCAATCCACTCTCATACCACAATTAGTTGAAGAGAATTTTATTGGAAAGAGATTTGGAAGTTGCAAGGATAAGATCCTTGCTAAGACTAAGGCACAAAGCGAAATAATCTCAAGGTATAGCCAAACCCCAAATTCCAGTCAATCAACATTCACACACACCCCTTTGCTGGCTATTCTAACCCCAGCCCTAACAGATAGATCAGTTAGCCTGCTGCGAAAGTCTTTCCCTGAGGTGCGCTTGTTATGGGGAAAGAAGTTACAAGGCAAGCAGCTAGTCTACTCCCCCATTCGCACGTCCGGGCGTTCACACCTTCCCCCACCCTGCAGGAATGACATGGCAGCGAGGGCATCGATAAGCAGAGGAACAGAAACCAGATGGAGGCCATAAAGCACAATGCACATCAGGAAAGCCATGAACCAGCCCGAGTCTGACCTGCTGGGTGACCTTGGGCCAGTTACACACTCTTAGCTTAACCTGAAATGGAGGAGTGGGGAATGTGGTTGTAAGATGCATTTGTTCCTACTGGGAAGAGAAGTAGGACATAAATGAAACAAAGAAATACACGCAATCCAGAACCTCGGCAGCCATTTAGTTTCTGTGAAAGGGAGAATCAGGGCTGCACTTACCGGTGACTGAACGGCCTTCTGTGCAGGCACACATTGGGACCTCGCGTGTGCAGGACAGCCGCAGAAAAGACTTCCAAGGCTCTCTAGTAGTCCAGGGGCACCCCTCCTCCCTCTGGCGCTTTCCTGACAAAACCGTCATGTGGCCAGGAGGGAGGGCGCTGTGCCCTCTGTTCGCTCCATGCTGCTGGTGGAGACCCCAAGCAACCAAGGCTCCAGGGAGTCCACAGTGGGGCAGGAGAGAGGGATGGGTGTGTCCGCACAGAAAGACCACTCAGTGGGCAACAGTTGCAGGTAAGTGCCAGGTTCCTGGTTCTCAACACCAGTCACTTCGAAGAAAGCTAACTTTATTGAGAGATCGAGAGTTACCATACTGGACACAAGCTATTGTTAGGACTGAAGATGAACGCACCAAGGTTGTTGATATATTGTGTTCAAATAAAAGCACTAAAGAGCAGGACCCAATCACCTCACGGTATGTGCCCACCAGAAGTAACAGTCAACTACCCCCCCCACTAAGCACGTACCTCCCGCCAGAACTAACAGTTGCCCGCCCACCCCCATAGACACGTAGCTTCTACATAGCAAGGAAAACAGAATAACAGACATTTGAGAAGCCCCACTAAGGTGACAAGCCTCTGGCACATCGAAGAGAGAGGAACCTCCTCTCTCAATGGCAGGCGAGCTGTAAAATGCAGAGGGAGCCCGACAGGAAGTGCAACCCTGTTTTTACCATCGTGGCTTCTGTGCAGTCCCACAGATGAGCAAGTTCACTGAGTGAAGGCAGGTGGATGTGAAGCTCTCGGAGGAAGAGACCACTGGAGGACCACCTTCCCAACAGCTCTTTAGCATCCCATATTGACGTTCACCCAGAACTGCTTTATGAAGGAGAGGGGAGCTCCGTACCAGTGTCCCAACTGAAGTACATTCAGGAATGTTAAAGAAAAACAGCACTCTGGTAGAGAGCGAGAGAGAGCGAGAGCGAGAGAGCTGGCATATATAAAGTGGCATTGAGCAGTTATACACTCAAGACAGAGTGTGGTAGCCTCTACCAATCTACAGGGGTAGATTGTATGAAGATGCTGACCAGTCCTCCTTGGTGCCTGAAAGGCCAATACGAAGCAGCATTATGTGCCGAGCAGACAACCCCCACCCCCACGTCACGTTCAGGGAACGAGCGGAGTGCACACAGACGTCTGGTGTCAGACACAGTGTACGGACAGTGTGTTACGAGACAGGAGGACTGAGAGGCGATCTCTCACAGGGGATCCCGGCCAGGGCATCGGACTCCCAAACCCTGTGCAGCTCCATATGGACGGAGGAGGGGGCACCGGCCAGAACACACCCTGCCCTCATTGCCACTTGGAAGGGCACCTGAGACTTCTGCTGCAATGCAGGAAAGGAGCTGATCAAAGCTACCAAAGAGCTGTCCGTGGACCTGCACCATAACAAGGAAAGCAGGCCTGATGTGGCTAAGGAGAGGATGGGCAGTATGCCCCATAAATGGACCTTGGGCAGCTTGCAGATATCAAAACAGATTACCTTGCCAAGGGATAATGAGCAGGGGTCATTTCGTAGAAAAAGAGCTGCAGGGGCTCATTAGCATAGCTAACAGGCTATTAGCATAATAGCGCATTAGCATATACCACACCCGACATCACCGGAAGTGATGTCAGAAGGGGAAGCAAAAGGGGGGGGGAGGCATCTTCAAAAGCCTAACCTCCCCTTCCCCAGCCGGTCTGCCAAGGTGGGCTGGGGGGGGAAGTGAAGAGAGAAGGGGGTTTAAAGTTCAAACCCCTTCCCTCTGGAGTCACGCTGCAGTGGTGGTGTGATCTTCCCATTATATTCTATGGGGCCATAGAATACAATGGAAAGATCATGCTGCCGCTGCGGAGGAAAGGAGCACAGGGGGGGGGCGGGGGGAAGGGGGGGGGGGGGGGGGGGGGGGGAGCTGGGGGGGCTTGCCGCCACCGCCATTTGTGCCTCTGCTCCTGGGCTGCCGGAGTGGTGCTGCGGCTCGCTCCGGCCCCAAATGACCCCTAATTTTGAGCATTAGCCAGTGACAAGGGGGCCCTGTCAGAAAAGGAGCGAAAAGGAAAAGGGAGTCCCACTGCGCAGCAAGGCCGATGAGACTCTCTGGGAGTCGGCCCCCGTTAGCTGAGGAAAACATAACTGCATGATTCCATGACAATGTGGAGCATTTGCACTTTCTCTTTTAAAGAATAGTAAGATACTTCTAGTGGTCTTGGTGAAATCAGTGGTATGAAAGACGGATTCTGCAGAAGACCCAGACCTAGTGGGAGACACGTGCTCACAGCAGGGTCCCCACTCCATAGGGGAGGCATCTGAGATGGCACTGACTTCCAAAGGCTCAGAGTCAAAAGGAGGGCTATGCGAGTGAGCCCCCGTCTCTAGTTCCAGCTCCTGCCAACCTAGCAGTTCGAAAGCAAGAAATTGCAAGTAGATAAATAGGTACCACTTCGGTGGGAAGGCAACAGCGTTCTGTGCGTTTCGGTGTTTAGTCCTGCCGGCCACATGACCATGGAAACGTCTTCGGACAGCGCTGGCTCTTCGGCTTTGAAACGGAGATGAGCACCGCCACTCCCTAGAGTCGGACTCGACTGGCTTTCGAGCAAGGGAACCTTTACCTTTTAATGTTTACAGTAGCCAAGTGGCCTTTACAAAGGGATATTAGACCAACAAGAACCCAATGCCTGAATAGTGTTGAATATATAATTATATCTAATTAAGGGAGAGAAGTTCTAACTTCTGTTCCACATGTGTAATCACTAAGATTAACATTCCATTATCACGCATATAAAAGTGGGGGTGAAGTATCCTTTTACTAGTTTCATCAACATGGGGGGATATTACCCCCTGCTTCTGTTACAAGGGTTTGCTGCTACACTGCTATTAACGATGCCTAAGTTGACAAACAGAATAAGGATCAGGAGTTGAGACCAAAACTGAGAAATGGGGGGTGGGGGTTTAGAAAGGGAGAGAGCGAAATGAAGACATATCACGAGAGCAAAATGGAGAAAAGCGTGAAAAAGAGGAATAGAAATTAAGATTAAAAAGTTGTTTTATTTTCTACAACATGCTAACAGGAAAGCTTTGACTGAGCAGGCAAAACTGTGGAGCTGGGTGGAAGGAAAGGAAGAGGGAAACAGACTCTTGGAAACAACAACCTTGTTATGAGGCTGCAGCCTGACAATGACAGTGGTAGCCGAGAGCTGTGCCGGCTGGTCTTGCTCCCGTGCTGGCTTGACTGATGAGTTTAGCAGGATATATAAGTGTCTGCCTCTTTGTAATAAACTTCATATAAAGGTACACTAAGCAGAGCTACTGCTGTTTACGCTGCTCTGCCTTCCATATGCCCCTAGTGGCTGCAGCGAAGAACTACATTAGAATCTGAATGCAGGGGTCCCCCCTGGGTGCCAGGAATTTTGTCTTCCCAGCATCGCCCCGCCGCCTGGCAGCCCCATATTGCAACAGCAAGCCTTCCCTCTGCTTGGAACAGCATCTTTGCTGAAAGCCATTTGGGCTTTAGGTGCTGTAGATTTTCCGGGATGTGTGGCCGTGGTCTTGGCATTGTAGAACCTGACGTTTCACCAGTAACTGTGACTGGCATCCTCAGAGGTATAAACACAGAAAGATGGAATACTCTCTGTGTCAAGGTGAGAAGAAAATGGTAGGCAGAAGGTGGGGAGGGCTGAGTCATTGTCTTGTAGGAGTTCCCCAGGCTATGGACATGCTAATGGGGGAGCTTTCCTGAGGAGGTTCTTTTGTTTCCTGAGGAGGTTTCCTGCTTCCTGAGGAGGCTGTTGAAATTCTAATCTTATCTGTAGTGCTATTGTCTGATGTAAAGCCTTTTGTGTTTTTCAGGACAGGAAGCCATGTCCTATTTATTTTTAAACTCTTTTCTTTCCTGTTGAAATTATGTTTATGTTTGTGAATTTCAATGGCTTCCCTCTGTAATCTGACATGGTAATTGAAAGTGTTGTCCAACCTTTCAGTGTCTTGGAACAAAATACTGTGTCCTTGTTTGAGTTAGGCTATGTTCAGCCACTGCTGATTTTTCAATTTGGCCAAGTCTGCAGTGTCTTTCATGTTCTTTTATTCTTGTCCGAATGCTACGCTGTGTGGTCCCGATGTAAATTTGTCCACAACTGCATGGTATGCGGTATACTCCTGCCGAAGTGAGGGGGTCTCTTCTGTCTTTTGCCGACCGTAGCATCTGTTGTATTTTTCTGGTGGGTCTGAATACTGTTTGTAGGTTGTGTTTTTTCATAAGTTTTCCCATCTGATCAGTGATTCCTTTGATATATACTTTTCCTGTGGGAGACTGTTTTTCCTCAGTTGTTTGTTTTACCTTTGCTTTAACTGCTCTTCTGATTTCATTCTTGGAGTAGCCATTTGCTTGAAGAGCTTGGTTTGGATTATTCAGTTCGTCGTTGAGAAAGTGCGGTTCACATATCCATCTTGCACGGTCTACTAATGTTTTGATTATGCCTCTGTTTTGCCGAGGGTGGTGATTGGAGTTTTTATGCAAATAGCAAATTTGGGCTTTCACTGCTGAGAGACTGCAACATGGTGTTGGACCAAGGCTATTGTGTCAGCCTTTAGAACTAGGGTTGGAGAATCGGTTCTGACCTTGGAACCAAGGAAGTCCCAGTAGAGTGACAGCGGTAAAATGAAGCTCAGCAGGCCTTAAGCATAACTAGCTTGTCTTAGAATACAACAAACAACAGCAACAGGAAACTCTACCCACTTCAGCAACTCTCCAAAACTCACCTGCAATGATAAACTACTTAACAGTAACATGGACTCTGCAACAAACTAAGATTCCAACTTTGCTCTCATATAGCTCCTAGCAACGCCATCAGTGGACCTAGCGACATCAGCCATACCATCTCAGGTTCATACTCCTGCTCATTTTGTAAAGCGATTTTTGCCATCACGTGTCAGGAATGCCCTTCTAACCTCTACATTGGACAAACAGACCAGACCCTTTGACAAAGAATTAAGAAGGGAGAAGAACAGATTGTATTTATACCCCACACTTCACTACCCCAAGGAATCTCAGAGCTGCTTACAATCCCCACAATTTACAACAGACACCTTGTGAAGTAGGTGGAGCTGAGAGAGCTCTTTTGAGAACTGCTCTTGAGAGAACAACTCTGGAAGAACTTATGACTGACCCAAGGTCACGCCAGCAGCTGCATATGGAGGAGTGGGGAATCAAGCCTGGTTCTCCCAGATTAGAGACCATGCTCCTAACCACTACACCAAACTGGCTCCGGACATAAGTCTGACATCAGAAACCACAACATTCAAAAAAATGGTGGGGGACATCAGTTCTCTTACAAAGGAATTTCAAAGGGAGATTAGAAAGAGAGGCTGCTGAATTGCAAACTGATAATGAAGAAGAGAAGAAGAGGAAGAGATTGGAAGAGATTGGATTTCTACCCCACCCTTCACTGCCTAAGGGAGTCCCAGAGCGGCTTACAAACCCCTTTCCCTCCCCCCTCCCCACCACAGACCCCCCTGTGAGGTGGGTGGGGCTGAGGGAGCTCTGACAGAAATGGCTCTTTTTTCAAGGAGAGCTCTTATCAGAGCTACGGCTTGCCCAAGGCCATCCATCAGGTGCAAGTGAAGGAGTGGGGAATCAAACCCGGTTCTCCCAGATTAAAGTCCGCGCACTTAACCACTACACCAAACTGGCTCTCCAAACTGAAGATCAAGGCAATGCATTCACTGGGACTGAATAGTCCTGTCTCATTACCAATGCCGATTTTTCCACACCTACTGCTTCTCTGCATATCACACCTAACTCGGTCATAACTGCTGTTGTCATTTGCCTGCTAATGCCACCTGAAATCACTCCACTTTCCAATATGTAGGACAGATGGACTCACATTCTAGCTGTATCTGAAGGAGAAAGCAGTGACTCGTGAAAGCCCCACCACAGGTTTTGTGAGTCTTTCAGGTGCTCCTGGACTCTAGCCCTTTTCTACTGCTACAGACAGACTAACATGGTGACCCATCTTGGTCTATATCCAGAACTACAGGGGGTGAAGAGGTCCAAACAGCCCTAAGGCATACTCTCCTCCCGCTACACGACACCTTCCACAAAGAGCAACAATAAGGCTGGGGGGGCAAGGCTCTGTTCAGGTATGCCTTCCCGGGGTTTGGCCTTGGGGCTAAGGGCAGCCACAGCTCCAGGCCTCTCACCTGGGAATCAAGGCAGCTGGGAAGGAGAGGGGTACCTTTATGCAGGCTTGTGGGTAACAGCCCTTGTGAAGTCCTCCCGGCTTTCCCACTCAGGACTGAGAGCAGCCAGGAAGGGGAAGGAAGTCCCTTCGGGCAGGCGGGCGGGCAGCCAAAGCCTTAGGGGGGAAAGCCACTCTGAGCCTGAGGCTGTCAGATGACACCCCCACCCCCACCCCGGGAGCTGACACAGCCCAGGAGAGGGGGAAAGCTGCCTTCACTCAGGCTGGCGCGGGGCCAGAGCCTTTGGAAAAGAGCCCTTTCGAATTCACCTCTGTCAAACCACACCTTCAGGGTGAATCGGTGGCAGAAAGGGCAAGCAGCTCTGTCGTGTGGATCCTTAGGCGGATGGATGTCTATCAACACCATTTTAAAGCCAGAGCCAACATAATCCAGAGAAGGCCCCTTTTTTAGACATAACGACCAGGTGGCAGTCCAGAAACATGTTTTTCTTTATATACAGTTTATTCTTCACTAAAACTCTTT
Organism: Gekko japonicus; assembly: GCF_001447785.1. Lineage (NCBI taxonomy): Eukaryota > Metazoa > Chordata > Lepidosauria > Squamata > Gekkonidae > Gekko > Gekko japonicus. The sequence continues at coordinate 124,336 of NW_015159752.1, forward strand.
GAGAGAAATAATTCTCCTCAGCATCAAGAATGAGGTGAGTAAAAAACACAAAACAGCCACGGAGACCCTCTCTTTGCAGTGGAAAAAAGAATACGGAGGGAATCGTGCCCTTCCTCCTGGTCACGTGATCATTTTGGTGGGAAAGTGCTGGAGAGAGAGGAGGAGGGGTGCTCCTCGTCTGCCAGAAGGCTCTGGGAGTCTCTTATGTGGCCGGCCTGTGCACACAAGGTCCCAATCTGGGACTGCACAGAGGCCATGATGATGAAAGGATAGTTTCAAAGCCTCTTCATCTTTCTTGTAAGAGCTAATTAATTCAAACTTCCATAACGAGAAAGGACTCAGTTATTCAAAACTGGATTTCCACACATTCAAATAAATTTTTATCAATGGCTGTGGGTTACAAGGCTGAAACTGTTTTGTACTTTCAATTGCTTGCTATTAATGATGAAAAGTGTTAGGCCAAAGAATTACTGATATGCTTACTCAATAGCTGTGATGTGTGCAAAGAGTGATCAATGCAGCTGCGAGAAAGGCGAAGGCTGCCTTTTATTACTCTCTTCAGCTTATGTGAAGGAGGCAAAAACAACAACCAGAAGGATCGCTCTAAAACCCCTGAGCTATAATTTTACTAGGTGGGAATTCTCACTCCCCCAGAAATAAAGGAAAATGGGAAGATCTAGATAGCTGAGGAAAAATACTCTGATGAAATACTTCTCTAAGAGGAAGCAGGCATTTCTAAAAGCTGCCTCATACTAAAGCAGCGAAGTCTGGCTTGGGAAATTCCTGGAGGTTTGGGGGCCCGTAGTCCCCATGGAAGTCAACATTTGGGGAAGAGAGGGAGCTTGGCTGGAGATGTGATGTCGCTCTAGGACTTCAGTTTCTTCCAGAGCAGGGGTGGCCAAACTGTGGCTTGGGAGCCGCATGCGGCTCTTTCACACCTATTGTGTGGCTTCCGGCAGGGCGGCTGGGGAAGCGAAGGGGAGGCGTGCCTCCCCAACTGGTCTTCCCTTCCCCAGCCAGTGTGCCCCTCCTTGGGTAGGGTTGAGATGGGGGAGGGAAGAGCAGAGAAAGAAAGCAACTTTAACTTTAAATGTGTTCTCAAAGCCCCCCCCCACCTGGCTGTGAGAAACCAGCCAACGTGGGGGCGTGGGGGGTTAGAAGACACATTTAAAATTATAGTTGCTTTTCCCCCACCTCTCCCCCCTTCTCCGCATCTATTTGTTTTCTTTTCATTTTCTTTCTTTCCATCTTTCTTTGTCTTTCTCCCTTCCTTCCTTTCTCTCTTGGTTGAGATGGGGGAGGGAAGAGCAGAGAAAGAAAGCAACTTTAACTTTAAATGTGTTCTCAAAGCCCCCCCCCACCTGGCTGTGAGAAACCAGCCAACGTGGGGGCGTGGGGGGTTAGAAGACACATTTAAAATTATAGTTGCTTTTCCCCCACCTCTCCCCCCTTCTCCGCATCTATTTGTTTTCTTTTCATTTTCTTTCTTTCCATCTTTCTTTGTCTTTCTCCCTTCCTTCCTTTCTCTCTTTTCCTTCTTTCCCTCTCCCTCCCCCCATCTATTTGCTTTCTTTGTTTCTCTCTCTCTTTCTGTCTACCTCTTTCATTCTTTCTTTCCACCTCTCTCTCTCTTTCTCTCTCTGAGACAAATAAATATCATTAGCAAAGAAATAAATATCATTATCAATACTTGTTTTTACCCCTTTTGTTTTATTTTTGGCAGTCTCATTTAATGTTAGTAAAAAGCAAATTTGCATATCTTTCAATAAAAACTTGTAATATTTGTGTTTATGTCTTGCGGCTCTCAAACATCTGATGTTTATTCTATGTGGCTCTTATGTTAAGCAAGTTTGGCCACCCCTGTTCTAGAGTCTCTGCTGTACCAGAGAGTCCACCTTTGGAAGTGGCCATTTTTTCTAGGGAAAGTGATCTCTGTAGTCTAGAGACTAGTTGTAATTCTGGGAGTGCTCCATGCCCCACCTCAAGGTTGGTAACTCTATATGATACCTGCTTGTATATCACACCAACTTGATGATTTGCAGCTGAATATGCTAACAGACTCTAGTAAAGGTAAAGGTTTCCCTTGCTCGAAAGCCAGTCAAATACTGGCTCATCTCCGTTTCCAAGCCAAAGAGCCAGTGCTGTCCGAAGACTGCTCCGTGGTCATCAGGCTTCCCAAGTACTTACCGTGATTCGGCAGGGGATGAAGACGTCTTCACAGGATCATTCCTGCGGGGACAACAGACGTGCCACACCATGCCGTCGCCAGGAAGTGACACTGGGCGACGCTCTGACATTGGGGCCAGAAACTCGATGGTACCATCGAGTTTTCAGCCCCATTGCCAGAGCGTTGCCCAGTGTCATTTCCTGGCAATGGCATGGTGCATTACAAGGAGAAATGTTCCGCCTGGGGAGCATGTGTCCTCCGCTGGATTGCGGTAAGAACTTGGCAACCCTAGTGGTCATGTGGCTGGCATGACTAAATGCAGAGGCACACAGAATGCTGTTACCTTCCCATTGAAGTGGTACCTATTTATCTACTTGCAATTTCTTACTTTTGAACTGCTAGGTTGGCAGGGTTAGGATTAGTGGCCAGAGACGGGAGCTCACACTGTACTGTGGAGCAAATGGAACATCTGTCTCCTAAAAAGCCATTGGGAAGTTTTGTCTCTGACATCTGAGCCATGAACTTCCTTTCTTTTGTTTATTCCTTTTCATTAGATGTATTTTGAAGACAAGCATCTTGAACAAACTACACTCTACCTTCTTTTTTCTTTCATTTAAAAGTCTGCCAGTGTAGTTTGATCAAAACCTATCCAAGCTCCACTGCCTGACGCAAGGAATAAATTAGTACATGGAAAAAAGCCGCCCATCGAAGAGGAGAACCTGATTTGTTGGGGATCTCTATCAGCTCTCAAAGAACAAAGTGGGGGGGGGAGGGACCCAACTTCATAGTTTCCCCTATTTTAGGGAGGAACCTTAAAGATCTAGGCCACGATTAAAGAGTTGCTTTAGGTCCAGTGGGATTTTAACAAAAGAAATCACTGTCTCCATTCTAAATAGCAGCTCCCCACAGTACTGTCTCACAAATCTCTTTTGAAAAGAAGAGTTGATTTTCATTCCCAGAGGTCCGTGGGCAGGGCAGTCTTAACACGCTGGGCCTTTCACTGACTGTGGTTCATTAGAGTCCATCAAGCCAAGATCTAAGAGCCAGGATTTTTTTAAAGCACAGTTATTCTTAACTATGGCCTCGTGATTACATCCTAGCTTAATCCTGGCTTGTTTTTTCAGCAACACCATGGCAGGTTTCAGAGGAAGTGCCATGAATCCAGCGACTGTTGAGGCAAACCGAGATCTGACTGATTGTCTGAGAGCTGCATTCTGGTTTCACAAAACTAACCAGAGCTGAAATAAACCACGGTTTCACTTTAAGCCTGACTCAAGCATCACTAGGGGAAAAAAAAGAATTAAACCAAGATTTAGCTGGGATGTTTGCATTTACACATTGCATGAAATAATAGTTAAGACTAACTGTGTTCAATAAATCAACTTCAGATCATGGCTTCAGATAATGATTTGATGGACTGTAAAGAACATGAAGTTGAGCAAACTCTGGAGGACGATGGAGGACAGGAGGGCCTGGCGTGATGTGGTCCATGGGGTCGCAAAGAGTCGGGCTCGACTGTGTGACTGAACAACAGCAAAAGAACTCTAATTAGTGGTCTGGCCTGTATTCAGACAATCCCACTAACCGAAGTGAATTAAAATAAATCATGGCTTCCCACTGTGCCTAAATGAGCCTGGAGCATCTGATACAACAAATGTATATGAACAAAGAATAATGAAGAAATAATAGCTGTTGCCTTGCACATGATAGAAATACATGCTGTACTCCAGTATGAATTAAAATGGAACAAGACAACCAAGAATCCTTCAATACAGTTCCAGTGCTTGGTAGCTTTAGAAACCACAAACTGCTCCGTTCTCAGCGGTATAGCGTGACGTCAACAAAAGCTGCCAGAAAAACAGCAGATTCAACTCTAAATGTTTCTTTCTTTCCCTCTATTCCCGAAAAAACACTTTGTAATCCTTCTATTGAAGCTCAGACAAATAGATTCGCTTTGCCCCAAGGGGTATTTAGAACAGGCTTCTGTCAGTAAATCTTCCCGGCTGCTTCGTGGCGAAAGGAATTTAAAGGGGGCTTAATTTAAAGGGGGCTTAATCAAAAAAAATGTCAGTTTCCTCAATGTTGCTTACTGTGGAAATCATCATCGATGTTATGGATGAGGCTCAAAATATCTCTCTTTCGGGGCATTCACAGCTGGTGCAGTGATGGCTGCCTTCACTACGCTGCTTCGGTACTTGCTTCTGGGACGATCCAAGATACCCACTGGTTGCCTCAAGTGGGGCCCCCAAATCAAGTCTCCTGCACCAGTGGAGCTCGGGATCCCCCCAAAACTCCGCTAAAACAAACAACGAGCCAGTGGCTCCCCCCCCCCCCCGCGAACCAACTCGGATGTAAACCTTCTGGGCAGTATTGGCCACTAGGCCAAGGGTGTCAGCAGGAGAGGCCAAGAATGGGAATTTGGACACCTGCTGCCTCGACTGGAAGCTCGGCGGAATAGATCCGTCTTGCAGGCCCTGCGGAATTGTAGCAGACCCTGCAGGGCCCTGATCTCAGAATGGGAGCTCCTTGTCCCACCAGGCTGGGCTATAGCCGGACATCCTTTGGGCCAGGGACCACCAGAAGAAGCTGATCAGTTGAGCGCAAGGCTCTACTTGAAGGGCTGTCGTATAGAGGATGGTGCAGAGTTGCTCTCTGTTGCCCCAGAATTATTTTGGACACTTCTGTGTTTGTAACAGATTTAGGGAGGCTGGCTGTTAAACCTTACACCAAAACTACAGACAAAAATTCACATTTACATTTAAAATCCCATCATGCTAGACATCTGAGGAATAATCTACTTTATGGGCAGTATTTAAGAATCAAACGGAACTCAACTCTGTCGCAACACTATGAGAAAGAAGCTAGGAAATTCTCTAAGCAGTTTTTAGCTCGAGGCTACCTGGCCCCTTTAATTGCTAATGCCTCTTTAAGAGCATGTAATGCAGTACGAAGGGATCTCTTTAAAATCAGGGAACAGAATAATCCACAAAAATAAAATGTATACTGTGCTCTAGATTACTTTGGCCAATTCCATCAAGCACATTATCTTTAAACAATGGCATATTCTCAAGAACGTTCCAGGTTGCCAACAAAAACCATTTATAGGTTTTCGCACGACAACCAGCCTTCGCAATACTTCGGTTCATGCTGATTTATGTTCACCTCAGAAAATCACTGGCACGACAGTGGGACACTTCTCTTGTGGCAGATGTTCCATATGTCCCTTGGGCATGGCAAACTAAGAGTATTTATTTACCAGAAATTAATTTTCAACATGACTTGAAGTTTTTTTTCCTGTTGTTCATCTAAACGAGTCATTTACCTGATCAGATGTTCATGTAAACATTATTATGTGGGTATGTCCGCATGTTCTGTGCACACACGCATCATAGAACACAAATCACGTATTGGACAACACCAACTAAACTCTCCTTTAGCGCAGCATTTTATAGACAACTATCATACTGTTAACGACGTTAACTTTTTAGTCTAATGAGCTCCTGCACCTCTTTTTCTACGAAATGACCCCTGGTGTGATGTGAAGCCTTGAGCTTTTCCTGAGATGTGTTGTTAACAACTGCCCATTTATGTCAGTTTCATGCTACTTCTTGTCATCATTATTCTTTTATACTTCAGTTTATATTATGTTTATACTTATGGTACTTGACTTACATGTTTTAATATAGGAGATGTTTTTGCTGTAACTCACAAGAATGCATAAAACCGATTTGAAGATATATTGTTTCAAGTATTTACACATATATTGTTACTGCTGTAATCATTTTACCTTACACTGTATGTGTCATTATTGTCATTATGTAATCTCTTTCATGTTTAGTTACTGAGGAAGTTCTTCGAAACGGAGTTCTTAATATCCAGATTCTTCATATACTATTCTTCATACATCTTCACCTCAAGAGGAAACTTTTCTACTTTAAGATTGGACTTGATTGTGCTTATATGCTTGCATTTGTATCAATACTTTGGTTATTATTGAACTAGTGTTAGCGTCTTTTTCACACTGATTACTGTTCCCTTGTATACCTACACTGTGTTCCCTTGTATACCTACACTCTTTGGTTGTTGTTGGTGATCGTCACTTTGGGGTCAGGAAGCTATTTTCTCCAGGCCAGTTTTGGAGGATTTTTTTTGCCATCCTGGAGGGATTTATTTTGCCATCTTCTGGGCATTGAACAGGAGGTGTGAGGGGGGAAGTATTTGTGAATTTCCTGCATCGTGCAGGGGGTTGGACTAGATGACCCTAGAGGTTCCTTCCAACTCTATGATTCTATGGTACAAGGGTGGAGAGGGCACCTATCAATTTGCTGTCTTGTTCGTCATGTAATTTGGGGAAATTCCAAGCGAGGAATGTATACGAGTGAGAATGGCTTTATTGTAGGGCAATGCATCTCATATAACTTCTGAAGATACCACCCTTTCCCAGGGATGTCGGCCAGATGGCCTTTGTCTGTCTCTGTTTGCTGCCCTAGCTGAGATAACAAATGGAAATTTACAGGGGGGGATTAGAGCTGCGCGGGTTAGATGGGAATGAATGGTCAGTGTGATTGGAGGGGACTACGTTTGAACCAGGTATAATTTGGGGTTTTCGTGCCAGAATCTTAGTTCTGACTCAATAATGTTCTTAGCTTGGACCATCTTTACGCTTCAATTGAAAAATCACCTTCAGTTAGTGTTGTTGAGAGTAATTTTGTCCAAGAGTCTGACAGCAATGGGGAGTGATTTGGTCGATGGAACCAGAGAGTTGGCTATGCCAACTCTCCAAAAGCTCATCTAGTGAAACACCAGGGGGCACTGGGTCCTGCAGAACTACCTGGAATCTGCTAGGGTCCATTTGACTCTGCGGGCAAGCATAAATCCACTCACTGCCTAAACAAGGAGGGTTTAGGTTGCTCAGATGGGCCTTCAGGGCAAAGTGATGTCTGAAAGGGTGTCTGTTGTGGGGAGGGGAGGGGAGGGGAGTTTGTAAGCTGCTCTGAGACTCTGAGTGAAGGACGGGATATAAATCCAATCTCCTCCTCCTCCTCCTCCTCCTCTTCTGTGCGAGAGGAAGCCAGATCATCAGTATGGACATTGAAGTCTCCCAGGACTAAAAGCCTGGGGTACTCCAATGCCCAGCCAGATACAGTCTCCAGTAGGCCAGGCATCTGCTGGTGCGTTAGGCAGTTTGGTACTCCAGCCAGATAGCCAAACTCTCCTCGGCTTCCCATCCTAGGCCAACACATTCATTGCCAGCAATTTTTGTCATGGGGAGTGCCCTGAAAGAGAAGACCTCCTGAATGAGCTGTGCTAACCCCTGCCCATTAGTCCAGGACTGGCAAAAGACTGAGAAGCCTGGGGGAGTAAGTTGGTTGAGGGCAACAGTCTCACCCTCTCTCACCCAGGTCTCAGTCATGCATGCCAGGTCTACATTTCATTCCAACATATAATTCTGGAGGACAGAGGCCTTTTTATTAATAGACCTGGCATTGCACAATACCAGTGTCAGAGAAGGGTGTCTCTTCCTAGCCGCACAACTGAGCATTTCGGCATCTCTATCTCCTTCCCCTACAGTACCTTGATGCCCCATCATATCTCCCCCACCCCGCTGTTACTGGAATCCCTGGCCCTTATTATAATGCAGAATACCTGGAAACCATGTATGTAAACCAATAATTGATGTGTAACCAAAAAATGATGCAATCTGATTCACAGTTTTTAATATTTATAATTTGATTCAAGGTCTTGGAATATAATTTTAGCTTTTTTGTGATTGGCATTTATATTCCCCTACAGAAAGTCCCTTCCACCCCCCCTTTGCAGCCTCATGCCCTGGAAGCTTCAATGGGCGACCTTGGGCCGGTCACGCTCTGGACCCCCACTGGGAAGAAAGACAGGATACAAATGAAGTCAATGAATAAATCCTAGGGTTGCCAGTCCCCAGATGGGGGCAGGAGATTTCCCAGTTTTGCGGGCTCCTGCCTGCTGCCGGCCAGCTAGATGGTAGGGAACCCCCCCCCCACAAGAACATGGAGCAACGTGCCTATGTCACCAGGAAGTGATGTCCGGCTCCTGGAGCGTGCCCCCATCCCCCTGCCAGCGTCTTGAAGGAACCTGGCAACTATAAGAAGGCACTTCCTGTTTTTGTAGAGTTTCCACTCAAGCTGCAGCTTCCCAGACCTGCAGCCCACCCAGTTCTTGAGGCTCCCCCTGACCCACAGGTGGCATGAAGGACAGTCAAAGACAGGAGGAGGCAGGGAAGACGTTTCTGCAGGCAGAGCACTCCTTGGAGTTCTTTGGGCCCAACCTGAAAATATTCATTTTGCCACAGTTCAGTTTATCTGCTTTGACCTTCATTCTTTTATGTTCATTAATAGATTCCTGCAAAGGAATAAGTTTATGAGATAATAGCTCTCATAATTACATCTAATTTTTCTGTCTATGAACAATCCCTTCTGAAATACCCTGCATTTAATGCCCCATGTCAGCAACATTGAAGACGGTTTAGGCCATGCTATGAAAAGTTTGTGATTTCATAGCATTTGATAGTTGCAGAAAATACTTTTGCTGAAACATTCAAAATATGATAATTGAAAGTACTGGTCTTGCTTTTTTCATCTCTTATCAGCTAGGGAAGGATGCTGCTTAGTCCTCCCTCTAAAAAGTTAGTCAAGAGTCACTCTATGGGGCAGAGGCATCGCAGGGCCTTTGAAGGGGCAGCTTCAATGATTCAATGAACAAGGCTGGGTCCCACCATGATAGAAACAGAAGGCCTATTCTCCCCATGTTTACAAACACTAAGTTTTAAGGACATACAAAACTGCAGCAGCACAATGGATAATCCCTGGCAGGCAGGGTTGGCAGGGCGTGACATTTCAAAGACACTTGCAGATGGGCAGGAGGCATTAAGAAACACAAAAACAAACTAACCCTGAGTGTCCAAGGGGGCTACTAACAAGAGCAAATCCCAGTAACTGTTATGAAAATGCTGTGTGTCCCACCTATAGACTTCAACACATCCCACCGGCTGAGAACCACGGCTGTGTCCATGGTGTGGCACCTGTAGAGATCAAGTCTGAACTTTGTCTACCTTATTGGCAACATGAAGTTTTTTGTTTTTTTTAAATAGTCTTATGAAAGTTTTTAGGTTGGTTCAGTGAGACGCATATGAGTGCAACTGAAACTTCTAATATGATTTCATGACGTGTTATTGTTTGGGATTTTGATTCTGATGCATTAAATCCTCATAGACCATCAGGAGTTACTGAGGAAGAATTGAGGAACAGAAGCACCGTTGGAGCTCTCAAACCCTGCAGCTGAACTAGGTGAGCTGAAAGCCTCCCTCTACGCGTCTGTTGCTGCCCAAGTCTGGGAGGAGCGGTGGAAGGTTTGAATGCTCCCACACTCACCACAAGCCAGCACAAGGGCAGTGCCGTGCCGTGCCGACAGGGGAAAGCGATGGGGAAAGCAGAGGAGAGAGGCGGGGGCGAGGAGGACCATGTGACATCATCGGTGGAATCAGCGGAGAGACGGAGGAGAGAGGAGGAGGGAAAAGGAGAGTTGGAGCGGAAGACGTCATCAGGAAGAGACGAGAAGCGACAGCTGAAGCAACGAAGCGACTGACTGGAAGGGCGGAAGGAACTGAAATAATAAAGTGAAAAATAGAGAGGGGGGAGGAGTGAAGGGCTTAGCGGGATCGTGGACTGGCAAGATAGAACGGAGAGAAGCAAGATAGGCATAAAGAAGTGAGACGGGGAAAGGGGAGATAAAAGGGGAGATAAAAGGGGAAAGACAAAAAAGGAACACAAAGGCATCTGAGTAACAACTCAGGTTAAGGGAAGAAGGAAGATAACAGAAGTTGTTAGAAAGAGGGAAGAAGGAAGCTAAAAAGCTGAAATTGGGAAGTGGAAGAGACAAGTATTATAAAAGGAGGGGAGCATAAAGGAGCAGTGTTAATAATATAGGGGAGAAGAACGGATCAGGCAGAGGGGGAATTAAAACAGGTGTACAAATATTTGGAAAATAAAATAAAATTGAAATTAAAAAAGAGGCAGGGAAAATAAGCAAATAAATGACACATAATTATATAATTAAATAAATTAACAATTTAAATAAATTAAATAAATATTATTAAAGAAAAAACCAATAAATAACATAGATAAAGAGATAATAAAGACTACCAGTAAAGGAAGAAAAGGGACAAGTAAACAAACAAACTAAATAAAGATTATCTAAAAAGTTAAATAAATAAATAATATAGATAAAGAGAGTGATACTGGTTAAAGAAGGTAAAAATCCAAGTATATGGCCACAGGAACAAGTGGGAGTAGGAAAACGTCTCTTTCCTCTCCAGGACAACTAGGAGGTAGTGCACAGCTAAAGCTGAAAAATATGGCTATTCCTCAAGCCACAATGAAGGAAATAAACAAAACCATACAAGAAAGTGTGACGCAAGCAGTGGCGCAAGCCATGAAGCAGGCGATGGAGAATACTTTGCCTGCATTAATAAAGAAGGAAATTAAACCTATAAGTTTAAAAATGGATGTTGATGGCACAAATTAAGAATGAAACTGAAGAACTTAAACAACAAGTTCAAAACAACAAACAAGAAATCACAAATATCTCTACCAAGCAGGGAAAATTAAAGGAAAAAGTGAGAGACCTAGATTTGGATGCACAAGAGCTGAGAAGTAAGTGTGAGAGAATGGAGGACACCTTGATAAATTTGGAGATGGAAAAAGCATCGCTGATTATAAGGTGTCAGAATATAGCAGAATCCATAGACAAAAATCTCAAGGAAGAAATAACAGCTAACATAGTGGAAAAGTTAAAAGTAGCAACCAAAGAAGAACTAGAGGATGGGATAGAGGCGATATTCAGAAGAAATCCAGCTTTTGCCAAAAAATATAAAGAACCGAGAGAAGTTCACATAAAATTTTACAGAAAAGATTTAAAGGAAAAAATCTTGAGAGCGGCGAATGAGATGAAAGTAATAATTCAAGGAGAAGAAGTAATATTTCTGAAAGATGTCCCGTGGAGAGTTAGAGAAAGAAGGCAGCCATATACCACGTTAATAAATCTGTTAAAAGACAATAGAATCACCTTTAGATGGCTAATTCCAGAGGGGGTGCTCTTCACACTTAAAGGCCAAAGACACAGAATGGATTCGGTTTTTAAAATTGAATATTTTTTGGAAAAGTATGGTGAAGATCTAGGACATCAAAAGGAAGATACACAAGAAGACGAGGAAGAAAAGGAAGAGAAAGAAGAGGAAATGGAAGAGGAAGAAGAAGATGAAGAAGAGGCTGTGCAAGGTAAACAGAGCAAAGAGAAAAAAACTCCAACAAAAAAGAACAAATCGAAAGCTAATAAAGCTACATACCAAATTCTAACTAGATTCAAATATAAAAACAGAGGGAAGAAGCATTAAACATGAAAGTGAGACGCTATAAAAACTGTAATATTTTATCAATAAACATAAATGGATTAAATAGTCCACAAAAGAGAAGAAAGACATTTCATCAATTGGAAAAAATAAAAGCAGAAATAATTTGTTTGCAGGAAACACATATCAAAAAAGAGGATGTGAAATACCTAGAACACAAAAAGTTGGGGGAACTATTTGTAGCTTCTGCAGAAGAAAAAAAAAGAGGTGTTGTGATATATGTAAATGGAAAATTAAATCCAGAATTCGTATTTAGCTCTAAAGATGGGAGGATAGTAGCCATTACAATTGTAAGAAGGGGGAAAAATGTTAATAATTAATATTTACGCGCCCAATCAAAAACAGGAAAAATTCTTTAAAGAAGTACAAACAGTTCTAAAGTCAGTGGAAGTAGATGACGTGTATATCCTAGGAGACTTTAAGTCGGTGACGGATGTAGCAATGGATAGGAAAAATAAGAGAAAAAGGTATAGATCGGGTGGAACGTTGCCAAGCAGCTTTGTATAGATAGTGGAAGAATATAACTTAATGGATATTTGGAGGGTAAGAAACTTAAATAAAAAAGATTTCACGTACTACTCACCACGTCATGATTCGTGGTCAAGAACTGACATGATATGGATGTCAACAAATATGGTCAGGGAAGTGGTGGAAAGTGAGATAATGCCAAGCACATTTGCAGATCATAACCCTGTATCTGTATCATTAAGGGAAGAACATAAGAAAAACAGGATGTCTGTAAATACAGGTTTGCTTAGAGAGTCAGTGTTTGTGCAACAATGTAAGAAAGAAATTATAGAATTTTTCAGGTAAACACGACCGTGGATACATCTCTGGAAATAATATGGGACACCTTTAAGGCATATATAAGAGGACGTTTTATTAGTTACAATGCGTGGAAACTAAAACAGAAAAAAAGGCAAAAGAGAAAAGGAAAGATTTACTCAACTGAATGCAGATTTCCAGAGAACAGAAAGGAGAGATAAGGAGGCCTTCCTGAATGAACAATGCAAAGTAATAGAGGAAAAGAATAGAATGGGAAGGACTAGAGATCTCTTTAAGAAAATTGGAGAAATCAAGGGAACGTTCCGTGCAAAGATCAAATATGGTAGGGATCTAACAGAAGCAGGAGAGAGTAGGAAGAGGTGGCAAGAATACACAGAGGAACTATGCAGAAGGACCTCAGTGTCCTTGACAACCACGATGGTATGATTGCTGGCCTCAAGCCAGACAATGGGCCTTAGAAAGCATTACTTACCACAAAGCTAGTGGGGGTGATGGTATCCCAGCTGAGCTACTCGAAGTCCTAAAAGATGATGCTGTTAGTGTTGCACTCAATATGCCAGCAAATTTGGAAAATGCAACAGTGGCCACAGGATTGGAAAAGGTCAGTTTACATTCCAATCCCAAAGAAGGGCAATGCCAAAGAATGTTCAAACTATCACACAATTACACTCATTTCACACACTAGCAAGGTCATACTCAAGATTCTACAAGCTAGACTTCAGCAGTACGTGGATAGAGAACTGCCAGAAGTACAAGCTGTGTTTCGAAGAGGTAGAGGAACTAGAGATCAGATTGCCAACATTCACTGGATTATGGAGAAAGCAAGGGAGTATCAGAAAAACACCTACTTCTGCTTCATTTACTATGCTAAAGCCTTTGATTGTGTGATGCAATTAAAATTTCAACATGTAATAATTTAAGAGAGAATTGCTATAAGATGATGTATAGATGGTATATGACACCAAAAAAGATAGCAAATATAAGTAGTAATATATCAAACAAATGTTGGAAATGTAAGAAAAAAGAAGGTTCTTTTTACCATATGTGGTGGACATGTGAAAAAGCAAAAGGTTTCTGGGCCGAGGTCCATTCAGAGATGGAAAAAATCATGAAATGTAAAATTAAGAAGGAACTGGAAGTGTTTCTTCTGGGACTTAGAATGGAAGAAGTTAATATTGCAAAATGGACTTTAATGTGGTATATGATTACAACTGCTAGAATGACTTACGCTCAATGTTGGAAGCAAGAAAAAACTCCTGATATTTGGGAGTGGTTAAAAAAGTTACTTTTTATGGTTGAAATGGACAAAATGACAAGAAAGCTTAAAAATCAAGAAGCAGAAGACTTTTTTGCAGATTGGAAGGACTTCAAAGACTATATGAAGAAATACTGGGATGTTAAAAACAATTTATTTTGCTTAGACAATTATTAAGATGGAGGGTTATTTAGATTAAGTGTAAACATATATAGATTTAGAGATAAAGAGATTTGTTACCTGTAATAAATATATAATATTAAAGAATTGGGAAAGGGGGTGAGCTAAGAGAGAACTGGAAGTTTGAGCACTGTGGGAAGTCAGAAGGGGGGGCTATATGGAAGAAAAAAGGATATGAGATAACTTGTTACATGAATTATAGGTTTACTTATTGTGATATCCTAATAAAGAGGTTTTTTTTTTAAAAAAAAGCCTTTGACTGTGTGGATCACAACAAACTATGGCAAGTCCTTAAAGAGATGGGAGTACCAGACCACAGCACATGTCTCTTGAGAAACCTGCATAAGGGCCAAGAAGCGACAGTTAGAACCGGATATGGAACAACTGATTGGTTTAGCATAGGAAAAGGAGTACGACAAGGATGTATATTGTCACCTCGCTTATTTAATATATATGTAGAGTACATCATGTGAAATGCTGGCCTGGATGATTCAGAAGCTGGAATTAAGATTGCTGGGGAAAACATCAACAACCTCAGATATGCAGACGATACCACTCTAATGGCAGAAAGTGAAGAGGACCTAAAGAGTCTCTTGCTGATAATAAAAGGGGAGAGTGGAAAGGTTGGCTTGAAACTCAACATCAAAAAAACTAAGATCATGGCATCCGACCCCATTACTCCTTGGCAAATAGAAGGAGAAGTCATGGAAGCAGTGACAGACTTCATGTTCCTGGGATGCAGATGGTGACTGCAGCCATGAAATTAAAAGGCGCCTGCTCCTTGGGAGGAAAGCAATGGCAAACCTTGACAGCATAATAAAAAGTAGAGACATCACCCTGCCAACAAAAGTCCGTATGGTCAAAGCAATGGTATTCCCAGTAGTACTGTATGGCTGCGAGAGTTGGACTATAAGGAAGGCCGAGCACCAAAGAATAGATTATTTTGAATTATGGTGCTGGAGAAAACTCTTGAAAGTCCCTTGGATTGCAAGGAGATCAAATCAGTCAATCCTAACCCTAACCCTAAAGGAAATCAACCCTGACTGTTCCCTGGAAGGCCAGATAATGAAGCTGAAGCTCAAATACTTTGGCTACCCAATGAGAAGGGAGCACTCACTGGAAAAGACCCTGATGCTGGGAAAGACTGAAGGTCAAAGAAGACGGGGATGGCAACGGATGAGATGGTTAGACAGTGTCATAGATGCAACGAACATGAAATAGAGCAAACTCTGGTGGACGGCGGAAGACAGGAGGGCCTGGCGTGATATGGTCCATAGAGTGTTGGATTTGAGTGTGTGACTGAAGAACAAAAGATGTAATTTTATTATGTATGTTTTTTTTTAATTTGTTAGCCACCTAGGTGGCCCTTATGAGGGCAGAAGGCAGGGGTATGAATTTTGTAAATAAAGAAACGATCCATCTCTGCAAGAGAAATCCTACTTCCTTCGATGCACATTCAGTGAGCACACAGTGCTTTAATTATTCTGGAAAGTCTTACAAAACGTTCTTAGCAGTGGTGCCCAGTCCTATCAAATATTTCCAGTAAGGTAGTTTTAAATGATATATTCACAAAACATATGAGAGAAAGAAGTTGTAGTAACATTAAAAAATGACAGCTCAAGACCATGACATCTGATCAGAACACCCCCCCCCCTTTATTTGCTGCACAATTTGTTTCTCCACAGTACAGGCACTAATGTCTTCCCACCCCAAGTCAACCTTTCATACCTGATCTTGTGATTTCTTTTTCTTCTTCTTCTTGCCCCAGCATCCAGAACTTTCCACGTCTTTTCCATTGGCATCGCCACAAAGTAAGCCATCGAGTTCATCAGTCCCGGTTTGCTGTCCCTGAGCTGTTTCTGCAGCGAGTCGATATGAGAGGTTCCTTAAAATGCACACACAGTTTTCAACGGTCTAAAAGGGGAGGCAACAATTAAATGGACACAGCAGGTTAAAGGAAGGTTTTACATATTCACCAGAAAAGTTGCAGACTTGATAAATGCTTGTTCAAGAACATTCTTTTGGAACTGTTCCCCAGAGTAGCCAGCCACATTTTATAAAAGTCAAAACAATCTCCCAGTTAGATTAATACTCACTACATTGACATTGTGATGGTACAGTCCTCTATTGAAAGCAAACTCATATGCTAGCCTGCTTTCAACATGGTAGGTTTTCACACACAGGGTGATTTCAAGTAAGTGGCTTCTCGTTTCAAAACTAAAGCACCTCAATGAACCTTCATGTAAGAATGAACGTAAGAATTTTCCGGGCTGTATGGCCGTGGTCTTGGCATTGTAGGACCTGAGGTTTCGCCAGTAGCTGTGACTGGCATCCTCAGAGGTATAACACAGAAAGATGGTGAGAAGAAAAATGGCAGGCAGGTAATTTATATCTACTTAGGAAGGTGGGGTAGGGTGGAGTCATTATCTCAAACGAGTTCCCCAGGCTGTGAACATGCTAATGGAGGAGCTTTCCTGAAGAGGTTCTGTTGTATATGGATTGTTTCCTGAGGAAGTTCTTTTGCATGTGGATTCTAATCTTATCTGTAGTGCTATTGTCAGATGTAGAACCTTTTGTGTTTTTCAGGACAGGAAACCGTGCCCTATTTATTTTTAAACCCTCTTCTTTCCTGTTGAAATTGTGTTTATGTTTATTAATTTCAATGGCTTCCCTGTGTAATCTGACATGGTAATTGGAAGTGTCGTCCAGCCTTTCAGTGTCTTGGAACAAAATACTGTGTCCTGTTTGAGTTAGGCTGTGTTCAGCCACTGCTGATTTTTCAGGTTGGCCAAGTCTGCAGTGTCTTTCACATTCTCTTATTCTTGTCTGAATGCTACGCTGTGTGGTCCCGATGTAAACCTGTCCACAGCTGCATGGTATGCGATATACTCCTGCAGAAGTGAAGGGGTCTAAAATAAATACAGATAAAAGGAAGTACTTCTTCACCCAAAGAGTGATTAACACATGGAATTCACTGCCACAGGAGGTGGCGGCGGCTACAAGCATGGACAGCTTCAAGAGGGAACTGGATCAACATATGGAGCAGAGGTCCATCAGTGGCTATTAGCCATAAGGTATAGATAGGAACTCACAGGCTGGGGCAGGTGATGCACTGTATTCTTGGGGGGCAGTGGGAGGGCTTATAGTGTCCTGGCCCCACTGCTGGACCTCCTGATGGCACCTGGTATTTTCAGCCACTGTGTGACACAGAGTGTTGGACTGGATGGGCCATTGGCCTGATCCAATATGGGCTTCTCTCTTAGGTTCTTATGTTAATGGCCATTACTGCATACAGCGTTTCCATTGAACTGACATGATCTTACTGTTTGCACACAGTGAAAGCTTCTTTGGTTTTATCATATCTATTTAATCGAATTATGCCCCAGGCTCTCTACCTGGAAGGTTAAGCACAAAGAGGTTTCTTCTTCGTAAGGACAGGAGCTTTTCTTAAGCAGTCCTGGAAGTACCTGGATTATCCCCCTCTTCTGCCCTCCCCGGGTGCCCTGTAGTAATACGAAGGCCCTGGAGCAAAAGAGGGGTCCAGCTTTCTAGTATTTCATCCTCTGTTTGACAAGGTGGTTTGAGAAACTTTGAAAAACTGCCACTGATTCAGCTTTTCTACCGTTAATGAAGCTGAAGACATCCCCAGTTGCTTTGTTACTGGAGACAGCAGGACTGTTTCTTGGTGCAGGCGGAAACAATACCCGTTTGTATATCGTTTATGACTTACAAGGATAATTTGGCAGATCAGACTGTTTTACTACCTTGCTAATTGATTGTAGGCTATTACATGACATATTGTAATCTGCAGACATATCCATTATGGGGCCCTGTGCATTAAATTTCACAGAACAAAGATTGCTGTACACAGAATGTGCTGCTCCTGGTAGACAGAGGCTACGTGTCTAAGGGGGGGGGGATAAGCAACTGTTAGTTCTGGTGGGAGGGATGCTCCAGAGGAATACGTGTTTAGTGGGGGGGGGTAGTTGGCTGTTAGTTCTGGTGGGTAAAATACCATAAGGTGATTGGGTCCTGATCTCTTATCGCTGCTGTTTGAAACCACCACTAGATCTGTAACCTTCGTGTGATAATCTTTAGTTCTAACAAAGAAGTGTCCAGAATGGTATCTATCAACAATCTCAATAAAGTTAGTTTTCTTCAGACTGGCTGTTGTTGAGAACTGATTTAACCAAGTTTCTGACAGCTCCTCCCTTTCATCCAGTATACATAAACACAAGACAATTCCACTTCCCCCAGCAGTCTGAAAAGTTCAAAAGGCACAGAGAAGCAGCTTCCTACACAGGTATGAACTGTAAAAATGTGTCTGAAAAGAATACAAGATGTGGCTGGCATGTTGCTTGTAGCCAGGATATAGAAATCTAAAATGTGCTGCTTTGGTTTGAAAAAGAATAGCACAACCAGACTTCTAAATCAGAACCAGTCTTTTAAGTCCTGTGCAGAATGACCACCTTCAAGATCCATGGACTTCAATGGGTTTAGAAAGGTGTAACTCAGCTTCAGATGGCACCGTCAGTGAAGAGAAAATAAGATCCTGATATCAGCCAAATAAACTCCTACCCTTCTCTTCATGCAACGATGATTCAACCAGCACAGAACTGTTAACACAGAAGCTTTTGCAAGTGCTAAGTTAAACTTGTAAGATCTGCAGAACTCTGCTCATGCCTCACAACCTGTAGGTGATTATCAGTGGGCCTTGCCTTGCAGTCCTCAGTGGAGTGATACTGACCTGTTTGTGCTGCAATTCCTCCCTTCACCCATCTCTACACATCGGACACAGTGTCTCAAGGCGTGCCTGGATAGACAAAGCCGACTGAATATACCTGACAGCATGCAATATCCCGGGGCTGGACGTGGGTCTCCTCTCTCTAGAGTGAACATATGAAGAAGCCGCCTTCTACTGAACCTGACCCCGGTCGATCAAAGTCAGTATTGCGTCCTCAGACTGGCAGCAACTCTCCAGGGCGTCTCAGGCTGAGAGGTCTTCCACATCTCCTCCTGCCTGGTCCTTTAAGTGGAGATGCTGCCGGGGATTGAACCTGGGACCTTCCGCATGCCAAGCAGACGCTCTACCACTGAGCCACAGCCTCTCCTCGAAAAAGGAAATCGAAGTCTTTGCAGGAATGGCCCAGCAGCATTTGTTAATGGGACATCTTACTTAAGCTTCACAAACATGTAAATAAAATCTTCACGGAAGTGCACAATTTCTTTTCTTATTGTCTCCTCTAACCCCACCTTTAAAGACACATAATCTTATTTAAGACTGCTCAAAGCCAGTTTTTAGCCTGTCTACAGAGTAGATAATAATGGATTGGATTCTACCTAGAGTTCCATGGGCACACAAGGAGGGCAGATAATCACAGGACACCCAGGAATAGCTTAAAGTGGAATTAGGGGTCTCCAGTTTGGGGGGAGGGGGTGCAGTGGCTCAGAGGTTAGGATGCTGAGCTGCAGACCAGAAGGTCTGTAGTTCAAGTCCCGAGTGCTGCATGGCGGAGTGAACTCCTGTCTCTGGCCACAGCTCCTGCCAACCTAGCAGTTCAAGAGCAAGAAATTGCAAGTAGATAAATAGGTACCACTTTGGTGGGAAGGTAACAGCGTTCTGTGCACCTCGGCATTTAGTCATGCCAGCCACATGACCATGGAAACGTCTTCGGACAGCGCTGGATCTTCGGCTTTGAAACGGAGATGAGCAATGCCCCCTAGAGTCAGTTTCGACTAGCTTTTGAGCAAGGAAAACATTTACCTTTACCTTTAGTTGGGGGGGGGGGCAGAATCAGCAGAAATCATCCTCCCTTCTTGCGCTGATGGAAATGTAGGTGGGATCCAAGGCAATGAAGCTACCAATTTAAATCAATAAAATTAAAACAAAAATAGAGCAGAAATGAAAAAGCGATCGGAAAGTCTAAGCAGAACCAAATGAAAGTGTGTGTGAAAGCACAACGCTTCAACAGCACCATGTAGATATTTTTTTAAAAAAATCAGAACACACAAAATGCCCTTATTAATTGTCGTCACAGTCCTATTAACTACAACAGAGCCTGCTCAGCCACCCGTCCAGACCGTGGGTGGGCACCAGTCAAGGAGCAGCTGCAGAATAGGACCGAGTGCTTCCAGAGCAGGTACCGGTGCTGCTTTCTCAGTGCGTGTTCTCAGCGAGTGTGTCAGCTAGCGGCCTTGCTTTCTTTGTTTTCTTTTGTCCCTGACTTTTGCGCAGCCGCACATGCTTGCTTTGCTTAGCTGCCATGGGTAACATAAGGGAGGTGCCCCCCCCGTGCGAACTGGCTCAGCCAGACAGTGCTATCAGTATAACCTTGAAGGGAAGGAAGGGCTTGAATTCCACTACGGGTGTGGATATTTCTGATCTCAAGGGATTGGGGTGAGTCTCCCGTTCATGATGTAATATCCTGCTGGGAGAATTCCCCCATGCGCGCTTGGATTTAATTTGCTTAGCTAGATGCAGCACTAATCGTTATTCCTGACAACGTACCTGTACCACTTGGCAACAGACCAGTATTCCAATAAAACATAGCCTTTTCAGGAGAATGTGTTTGGACCTGCTTGGTGTTGACCCTGACAGAGTGTGGAAATGCCCTTATCTGACTCTGGTGCCTCTGGAAGGGAGAAGCACCAGTGAACATCCTCCACCCCTTGTGAGTTCAATGTGGGATCGTCTCCAAGGACTTTTGATGAATGATGCATGCACCCTTCATTCCTACCTCAGAAGGGGTCTGTTGTGTGTGTGTGTGTGGGGGGAAGGAGTTTGTAAGCCGCTCTGAGACTCCGAGTGAAGGGCGGGGTATAAATCCAATCTCCTCTTCTCTTCATATGGCAGTGACTGTCTCTGTTTTGTATGGGCCTTGATTTCCTATTGTAAGGTACAACTAAGTGTAATGGTCATTAGGGCAAGGATTGCTATGTGTATTTTCTTGATGAATTGTATGTACAATATCCTAAAATCAGGCCATAAACCTTTATTTAAAGAAAACCCTATTCTCATAGAATAATCTGCTTTAAAAATGTATATCTATTGGAAAGAATCCCCACACAATGCATGCCATGGGCTAAGTATCATCTGGCACTGCAAGTAAAGCAAGTTCTTCATTGAGACTCATTCATTTTCATCTCTTGCCCATCAAGTTACTGATAGTTGCCACTTTCGGAATACACATGTCAGGACTGAACTCATTGCTCTGGCTTGCTTGAATGGAGCAGTTGCTGACTTCCAAGCCTCTTCTGTGTACACAACAGATGTGCACCTCCATCCCACAGTCCCACAGGGTGGTATACTCAACAACTGTACAGAATGTCTTGCCTGGATCTGAATATAAAATGTACAATGTGGCCCTAAATCTTAAAGAATAAACAAAACCCAAAACATATATTCTGAAAAAGGGGAGATAAGAACATAAGAGAAGCCAATGCTGGATCAGGCCAATGGTCCACCTAGTCCAACACTCTGTCACACAGTGGCCAAAAATACCAGGTACCATCAGGAGGACCAGCAGTGGGGCCAGGACATTAGAAGCCCTCCCACTGTTGCCGCCCCCCAAGCACCAAGAATACAGAGCATCACTCGCCCCAGACTGTGAGTCCCTATCTATACCTTATGGCTCATAGCCACTGATGGACCTCTGCTCCATATGTTTATCCAGTTCCCTCTTGAAGCTGTCCATGGTTGTAGTCGCCGCCACCTCCTGTGGCAGTGAATTCCATGTGTTAATCACTCTTTGGGTGAAGAAGTACTTCCTTTTATCTGTTCTAACCCGACCGCTCAGCAGTTTCATGGAGTGCCCACAAGGAGTTCTTGTATTGTGAGAAAGGGAGAAAAGTACCTCTTTCTCAACCTGCTCTATCCCATGGATAATCTTATAAACCTCAATCATGTCACCCCCTCAGCCATCCTTTCTCCAAGCTAAAGAGCCCCAAGCGCTTTAACCTTTCTTCATAGGGAAAGTGTTCCAACCCTTTTATCATTCTAGTTGCCCTTTTCTGCACTTTTCCCAATGCTATAATATCCTTTTTGAGGTGTGGTGACCATAACTGTACACCTCCAAATGAGGTCGCACCATTGATTTATACAAGGGCATTATGATACTGGCCGATCTGTTTTCAGTTCCCTTCCTAATAATCCCCATTTGCCACACTGACGCCCACTCGCCCATCCTTGACAGATCCCTTTGGAGTGCCTCACAATCCTCCCTGGTTCTCACCACCCTGAACAACTTCGTGTCATCTGCAAATTTAGCCACTTCACTGCTTACTCTCAACTCCAAATCATTAATGAACAAGTTAAAAAGCATCGGTCCCAGTACTGATCCCTGTGGTACCCCACTGCTTACCACCCTCCACTGAGAAAGTTGCCCATTTATACTCACTCTCTGTTTCCTATTAATTAGCGAGTTTTTGATCCACAAGAGGACTCCTTTTATCCTGTGACTCCTTACTTAGGAGCCTTTGATGAGGAACTTTGTCAAAAGCTTTCTGGAAGTCAAGGTAAACAACATCTATTGGGTCCCCCTTGTCCACATGTTTGTTCACTCCCTCAAAAAACACTAACAGGTTTAGTGAGACAAGATCTTCCCTTACAGAACCCATGCTGAGTCTGCCTCAATAGTTTTTGTTCATCAATGTGCCTACTAATTCTTTCCTTAATAATAGTTTCCACCAGGGCTATTTTTGAGCAGGAACGCACAGGAACGGCGTTCCGGCTGGCTTCAGAGTTGGCCACGCCCACTACAGCCAAAACCTCTGCATGTGTGGCTACAGAGGGAAGGCCTGGAGAGCGACCCCCCCCCCCGGCGACTCCGAATGCCGTCCTGTGCCTTCCCCGGCCT